>NC_068452.1:6958214-7115714 GCF_023373465.1 Oncorhynchus keta | reverse complement strand
TCAAATAACTGTAGCTGTGGTTTTGGTGGAAAACTATCTTTGTCTGTTCTGTACTGTGATGCACTAGGTGCAACCTTTTTGTATGGTTGACTATCAAAATAGGATCTCTTGACTACTTACAATGCAGGAAAGAGGTCTAACGAACAGCTAAAACAAAGGCTAGGCCAGTAAGCCTAACTCTTTTTTTGGGGGGGCCTGGTTCTTAGTTAGGTTAACTGTGCTGGGTTGCCAGGTTAGGTTAACTGTGCTGGGGTTGCCAGGTGAGGTTAACTGTGCTGGGTTGCCAGGTTAGGTTAACTGTGCTGGGTTGCCAGGTTAGGTTAACTGTGCTGGGGTTGCCAGGTTAGGTTAACTGTGCTGGTGTTGCCAGGTTAGGTTAACTGTGCTGGGGTTGCCAGGTTAGATTAACTGTGCTGGGGTTCCCAGGTTAGGTGAACTATTTTTGGTTGCTATGTCAATTATGTGTCAGGTTGCCAGATTAACAGTGTATTCCTGTATTCTATCCCCCCTCACAGGAGGACCTAATCCACCTTGGAGCCAAGTTCTCCCCATGTATCCGCAAGGACAGCCAGATAGTCAGTCTCATCCAGAAAGCCAAGGACCAGGAGAGAGAGTCCGGTTGCTGTGTACAGAACGACAACTCAGGCTGTGTCCAGACCCTCAGCAATGACTGCTCGGTACGCAAACACACGTACGCAGTAGGCTCACATGCATATGTATTATTGTAGGCCCACACAAATACTGTAGACCCACACACATACACAGAAACCATTACTGTACTCCCACTTACGCTCCCTCGTTCTCTCTCTCTCTCTCTCCCTCCCTCCCTGTGTCACACTCACACACACTCTCTCCTGCCACCTAGAGACGAATGCTTGTAAACTTGATCAACTTGTGTTTATTCTGGTCTGTGTGTAGGAGTCATTGGCCACCTTCATGAAATGGAGGGATGAAGATGTGGACATTCTGAGGTCGTCAGGCTCTGTGTGTCACCAGGACCCCAGGTACCGTCTTTGATACCGTTCTACTATCACGACTACAGTGCACACACACACACACACACACACACACACACACACACACACACACACACACTGTCCTGACCTGACAAGGTAAAATTAACTCAAGAGAGTATCATAAAGTGTCTTCCTGCTATCTTATTTCCTGATGCATGCTGGGAACAGGACCTGTGAAGAGCCCGCCTCCGCAGAGCCTCACATCTGGCCCGATGACATCACACATTGGCCGGTGAGTGACAGGAGGATCGTCCATTGTTATGTTTCGTCTAACATGTATTGCGTGAACAGACATCGTCATACATTCCATTTCTACAGAATGTTGCACCCCGCTGTACAGTGTAAGCCCCTGGTATTAAAATATAGCAGTGGATGAGAGGTTACAGAGTAACCTCAGGGTCTTGGATCAGTGGAAACCAACACTAGCTTCTTCTCACCCTCCCTCCATCTGATCCCAGATCTGCACCTCCCCCCGCAAGACGAACCTGACAGGCTACAGACACATGGACTGTAACCTCAAGGGACGACCCTGCTGCATAGGCACTAAGGGCCGGTGTGAGATCACTACGAGAGAGTACTGCTCCTTCATGCACGGTTACTTCCACGAGGAGGCCACCCTCTGCTCCCAGGTAGGTGGGTGTGTGTCCGTCTGTCCGTACCGTCCGCCTGTCCTGTGCTGGGCGTTGTTAACAGGGTTCGTTTAATAACAGCCAGCTCCCTATCTGATCCTGTGGTCGCTCTTCGTTAACAGATCCACTGTCTGGATGATGTGTGTGGCCTCCTGCCCTTCCTCAACCCTGACGTCCCCGACCAGGTCTACAGGCTGTGGCTCTCCTTGTTCCTACACGCAGGGTAATCATACACTGTATTTCTATGGTACTTTTCTATACATGATATTGTTTTTAGCCTAAAGTGCTTGACAGTAAGAGTATGTCGACCTCGGGGTCATCTGACTGTAGTCACATCAGTACTTAGTGCAAATCCAAACACCATAGGTGGAGTCATGGGTTTTTGCTGACCAATTGACCTGAACGGGAAAGTCTCTGTAATGCTCTGTTAAAGGTCAAATGCAGCCGTTTTATCTCAATATCAAATCATTTCCGGGGTAACAATTCATTAACTTACTGTGATTTTTTAAAAAGAATAATGAAATGGTCAAAAATAGCTTCTTAGCAAAGAGCAATTTCTCAAGCAATAATTTAGCTAAGACTATCTGGTAGTGGTCTGGGGAGGGGAAAACTTAAAATGTGCTTTTATTGGCAGAGGGGTTTGGAACTCTCTTTCTTATTGGTCTATTAACAATTAACAAATTTACTGCCTGCAAAACTCCATCCCACCAAAACAGCAGCTCTTACACTAAAAGGGCATTATCATTTTCACAATTTCACAGTATTATTCCAACCTCAGTGTGGAAATATATATAAAACACAGGGAAATCATGTTTTTGACTGCACTGGGCCTTTAATACTTTGTGTAACCCTAGTTGTAGCCTACAACACGGCCCTGATTGTTCCTTGTCAGTTTTCATGGTCAGTGTGAACTCAGGGATATCCCATTGTATCCCACAGTCCCTAAGTATGGCCTTAACAGCAAATACTGCGTCGAGAGGATTCCCCCCACATGATTCAGATATGGGTACTTAGCGAGGAGATTACAGCACGTGCTGGGGTTCGTGTGTGTGTGTGTTAATATAGCATAAGCCTACGGTATGTGCGTCTATAAGCCTATTTCCATGTGTTGTCCTCTGACTGGCCTCTTCCCTTTCCCTATGAAGCCTAGTCCACTGCCTGGTGTCCATAGTGTTCCAGATGACTATCCTGAGAGACCTGGAGAAACTGGCTGGCTGGGTCCGCATCTCCATTATCTACGTCCTCTCTGGCATCACCGGCAACCTGGCCAGTGCCCTCTTCCTCCCCTACAGAGCCGAGGTACACACACACACACACACACACACACACACACACACACACACACACACACACACACACACACACAGGAGCGCACTTACACACACCTGCTCAGCTAACACAACAGCCACTGCTAATCTCCATTGAGCTGGTCAGGTGTTTTCTACAAAAGCTGGCGAGAGAGAGCGTTAACATCTCAGCTATTCCCGGGCAGCCACTGAGCTTAACTCGGTTACTGGACGATCTTTGGATAGGGAGATTACTGGACTGGACGTGACCCCGTCTGGAGGGTAAACGATCAGGACTTAACTGCCTCTGTCCTGTCTCCGTATCACCTGGAAGCTGGAACAGCACCATTACACGTGGCTTGAGAAAGCCATGGAGATCCTCTATTCATTTGTATGCTGAAAGCATTGGTAGAAATGCCATTGACAAAAACGTATTGCAATTGTGCGAACTGTCTGAATTTGCTAGGGTTGGCACAGTCGACGAGACGTTCTGACAGCCTGAGAAGAAGAGCCGTGGCTGCGGTAGCCAGATGTGGTGTGCCAGGGTCCCCCTAGTGAGAATGAGTTTCAATTCACTCCATGTAAACTGTAAAGCTCCATGCATCATACGTAGAATGTATGCACACATGACTGTAAGTCGCTTTGGATAAAAGCGTCTGCTAAATGGCATATATTATTATTATTATTATCCAACACATTTTGCATTCCTTTTGTCCAACACACACAACTGGGTCACATGTTCATGTTTAATCACAAATGAGTGTTAACCCAGTCAGTCGACCCATTCTTTCTGTCTCAGACCATGTCCCGAGTCTCTCAAGTGTGGTCGCGCACACAAACACACTCTTACATGTTTTGTCATTCACTGACATTCCCATTGTCGCCCTATCTTCCATCCTGCAGAGGAAATGTCCAACTCTCTGTGTTCCTCTCCCTGACCCGGGACACGCTGGTGCTTGTTGTGTTATCTGGACATGATCTAATCCAACCGAGCCCTTTTTCTTCTGCAGTGTGTGATGTGCTAATGGTAAGTTAGTCCAATCCCCCTTTGAGGTGAGGCAGCCGGCTTAATTGTGCCTGTGTGTTAAGGAGAGAGCGAGAGCGGCAGGGACGTTCAGTCCAGGTTGCGGAGTCAGCAGTAGGGTAAATGTGAAGGGCACAGGAAGTGATCTCAGAGCGTCTTTGGATAGGAGACCCTGTTCCCTTGTCATCCCCTCTTATAGCTTTACCATATTGCTGTCCATTTGGCATTGGAAGTGTGGACAAGTTACTTAAATGTTGTTCTATTTCTTCTGGTGTTCAGACTCCTTTCTGTATGACCAGACTGTAATAGCCCCATTCATGCTAAACTTCATTGATTTACAATTGGATTCACTCGTAGTCCCAGTATGTTAGGTTGTAGAAATGAAGAGTACAAATGGAAAGAAGAGAGGGAAAATACTGGAAAGAAGAGGATGCGCTACAGTTTTGTGCTCGAGGACAAGGCTCAGTATCGTGGACAGGAAGCATTGTCTGTGACGTGGGCATTGCCAAGTGGGAGAAGAGTTGCTGTGGATGACCTAATTGGCGCAAACCAACCACTCCCAATTGGCCTCTGTAAAACTCTCTTGCTCGCCACACATTACCCGAAGGATATGGTGTGGGTTAACAAAGGTCACTGCTACACTAAATCCAGATTCCTGGTCTGTTCAATTGTTGAAAAAGTAAATGGCCTGGTCTTCCACTGATTCCTACATACAGATTATGGATCAGAGTTTAGTACTCCCGAGGAGTACCTATTTCGGGAAGAATCTCTTTTTCTTCTTCTTCATTTCTCCAGATTACCAGCTCGGGGGCGGCAGCGTAGCCTAGTGGTTAGAGCGTTGGACTAGTAACCGGAAGGTTGCGTGTTCAAACCCCCGAGCTGACAAGGTACAAATCTGTCGTTCTGCCCCTGAACAGGCAGTTAACCCACTGTTCCCAGGCCGTCATTGAAAATAAGAATGTGTTCTTAACTGACTTGCCTGGTTAAATAAAGGTTTAAAAAAAATAATAATAATAATTTAAAAATCTGCAGGTGTGTGGCTGCAGCTGTGCGTCTTTGACATGATTTGGCGCTAGGTACTTCTGTCACTGTCCTAGTGTGAAGTTACTGTGAGGTAGCACTCAGAAATGTCACCGCTGCTGCACCAGCAGGACGCAGGCTTTCACACAACAGGAATAGCTCCAGAGACGTGAGGCGACGCACGGCTCCTCATCTCATCCACTTATAGGGCCCGGTTTGAGTAAAAGGGGATTATCCCATTGGTGGAGTAAACAAGACCCCGAAGCGGTGGCCGAGTCTCTATCCACTGTGGTTGAACACATCACAAACTTTGCGATGTTGGAAACTAAACGTTTGTGTTATACCCCTAAAAGGGAGAAATGTATAAATAAGTCACATGTAATGAGTCTTTTCTCATAGAATCATCAGCCATTTACATAGGCACAAAATATGTTTCACAAATGCACTATATATTCTCTCAAATTACATAGCTGTTACAATTGTTCAATAAACCAGTATTGTCTCATTTACACATTACAATGGCTCAATGAATCCTTTATTATCCCTCTTTTAAATTGACGCTATGAAATGCAATGACAAGCCTTTTTAAATGCACTATGTATTATCACCATGAATTATCCTTGTATATACTGTTCCTAAATGTATTACATACTGTACTAATTCCTATCCGTATACAAACTCATCCTATAACAACAACAAAAATATGTATAACCTTGTAGTAATTCGTATTTAGTGCTTTAGATCACAACAACTTTCACATTTCCCGAAAGTTTTCCATTGTTCCCATTCACCCACACACACACACAGGAGCTGTGCGCGCGGTCACTCTCGGGGAACGCTCTGATCACGAAGTCACCTCGTGCAAGTGAGCAGCCTTCTAGAAAGCTAGCTAGCGAAACGGCTAATTTCGAAGTGGTCACGTACACATGGTTAGCATATGTTATTGCGAGTGTAGCAAAATGCTGATGCTCCTGGATCCGACGGTGCAGCAGTATCTAACAGGTAATATCTAACAATTCCACAGCAAAACCTAATATCTAACAAAACCTAATACACACAAGTGTAAAGGAATGGGATGAGAATATAGTAGTTTATTCAGTTCTGGTGGCGTTTTCAGAAATGCTTAATGATACAACAGTAAACAGTCGCAAGTACTTCTTCAAAAAACTTTGAGTCACTCTTCAATGCAGAAATTCAGTAGTCAAAAGTTGATACGTTCTGAAACTCACTCAGCCTCTAAAGAAACAACGAGACGTGGCGACAGTAACACTCTAGTTCTTCTTCAAAGGACTTTCCGAGTCACTCGTGAGAGCAGGAATTCAGAAGTCAGAGAGAGTACAGACGTTCTGAAACTCAGCCTGTCAAACGAAGTGTTCAATAGCCAATGAAGTTTAGACTGTCGAGCGCTGGCTGGGGAATGATTGGATTCAGAGCACCCGTATAGAGCGTGTCTGGAACGTGTAGGCCGCGTGCCTAGGGCGTGTGAAAAACCTCACTCCTCCTCGCCCGTCCTTCTGGGAGGTTAGAATCTCAGATTAGCCATCTGCCCCGGTACGCCCACCACAGCCCTGACGTCAATCTAATCAAGATGCCAGCTGTAGAACCATTGACCAAAGAACCATTGCTGTTGGTTTCAACCTAGACCTAACTATTAAGTAGTTACAACGGAAATGTACCTTAAATCGTAAGGTTTAGAACGGAGGCACAATGTAATACTCTTTTGTTATACTACTCCAACAATGACACATTCGCATTTTTGGAACATCCAACGTCACTGTAGACATATGAAAGTGAAGATGGTTAAAATGTCTGATGGTGTAATTTATATACTGATCACAACATTTGTTTGGGAACATCATACCAAAGATAATTACCCTGCTGCCAGGAAGTTAATTGCAGGGGTAAACCTCCCCAGACCCCTGAGCTGCATGCATTTGGATCAGTAGACTACCGAACAAATTCACTATTACACACAGACGTTAACATTTAATGCACTCAGCTGGTGCACTCGCTTCCCATTTTGCCCGATTCCTATTGTCCTCTGCTATAAGGGACTATAACAACTCCGCCTCGGTCATCTGCCTGCCCATTAGCAAGGAGTACATATGCTACCACCACTTCCTTCATGCTAATATACTGTAATGTATTTGATATGAATTTCAACAGATGCCAGTGAGCAGGATGCATGCATTTATCCCGGAATCTTCCGCTGATATGTCCCATGTTATGGTCAACAGTGACATTCATTCATGCACATGCTGTTCTTGTCACTCAATCATCCAGTGGTGACATCATCATTGAGTGAAACATCATCCCCGCCCTTTTGTTTTGTCAGAGTAGGTGGATGTATGACTCTCTTTTCCCTCTCTCTCTCTGTCTTTCTCCGGTTATCATCCAGGTTGGCCCAGCTGGCTCCCAGTTCGGGCTGCTTGCCTGCCTGTTTGTGGAGCTCATCCAAGGCTGGCAGATGCTGGAGAAGCCGTGGAAGGCCTTCCTCAAGCTGGTGGGCATCGTCTTCTTCCTGTTCCTGTGTGGCTTGCTGCCCTGGATCGATAACATCGCCCACATCTTCGGCTTCCTCAGCGGCCTGCTGCTCTCCTTCTCCTTCCTGCCCTACGTAACGTTCGGCGACTTCGACAAGTACCGAAAGCGTGTCCTCATCCTGCTATCGCTGCTGGTCTACCTGGGCCTGCTCTCCTCGCTGGTCGTCTGGTTCTATTTCTACCCCATCAACTGGCACTGGCTGGAGCACCTCACCTGCCTGCCCTTCACCAGCAAGTTCTGTGAGAAGTACGACATCGACCATGTGGTGCACTAGGCTAAAGCACTCACTAAAGCGCTAACAGCTAATGCTAGCTGGCTTTAGAACCTGGACATTCACTAAAGCGCTAACGGCTAATGCGAGCTGGCTTTAGAACCTGGACAGGAAGCGCAGTGGAAAATACTTTTAAGGGAAACGGAACTTAAAGGGAGAGCGCACCTGGTTCATATGCCCGTAAGCACCCAGGGTATCTACGCACATTGCCTTCAAGACTGTACAGCTATGCTAGTTCCTCTGGAGAGAACGACTCGGTCTGAGCGTGGTGTTAAAGTGGACTTGGAAGACGACAGAGGATATCCTACCCTGTCGGTTCATAAACTGTCACGTTAATACTACAGAGGCCTCTTATTTGTTAATTTTTGTACTCATTTTCTACAACACTGGATGTATCTTAACACTACGTGATATAGCATTTCATTATGTTCAGATACTTTGAATTAGCTGTTCATGTGAGCATTTAATTATGGTATTGAATACAAGTCATACAGTTTGTCACTGGCTGGAGCATTGTTTAAACTTGAACCTAGTTTTGTGTGCTTTTCATTAATTTTCCATGGCACTTTTTTGGGGGGGACCAGTTAAGTGTTAAGAATTCCGTCCAATAGCAGTTGCCTTTCACAATAAATTATACCGTACAGACAGTGTCAATAAAATTGTGTTATTGTATCTGTAAATGATGCTTGTTCTTCATCTGAAGGATTGCTCTGACCTTCCAAATCCTGCCTTCCAAATCTGCCTAGGTTATTTATGGCAACAGCCACAGGTGCTTGATAAATATACATCTAACTAATTCCAATTGAACTGTGTCACTGCCCCAATGACAAGCTGTTAGCCTTATGGAAGGCTTTTCAGTTTAAGTGCACTACTAATTAAACACGTTGACTTGTTTTGGCCATAATTGTGGCGTTTCACTGGACATTGTGTTATAGCTTTGATACTCAAACGTTAATTAAACAAAATATCGTAAGATTATAGGATCCGACTGACCTTCCAAAAGGCAGTATGTGATCTGATCGAGCAAGGTAGAAAGTCCATGTTGTTTCACTTCAAACTACAATGTGCTTGCACTATATCTCTACAGATATATATATAGTAATTATAGCCCTTCAGTGCTGTCGAGGCAAATTACTTATCAATGTATTATGTGTATATATTTAAAAAGCGAACGAGAATCCATGTACTGTGTGCCTTGATCAGTGGCCATTGATTCAAGAAAGGCTGCTAGTCACTCTTTTCATTATAGATATCAAAATGGCCAAGTTTCTGCCAACCTGGCCTGCTCCTGGTCTCTTAGATTATGACCCTCTCCTCTGGCAGCTGTCCACTCTTCACTGCTTAGGACGTATCCTGAGAGGTGGATTACTGCAGTGATGTGGATTATTTGAGCAGGATTTACTATGCTTTGTTAAGTCACTTTACACACCAGCAGTCAACTGGTGGCGTTAATGGCCGACTATGTCAATAACGTGCAATTCTTCACAGGTGTTGGTTGGACGATCGTTGAGTACTGTTTTACGTTGTCTTGTCATTTTGAGCATTTAAATGGTTGCGACTCTGTAATTTGCAAGGAATCTGTCCCTCTTTTCTTTTTTTATTTGAACACTTTAGCACAGTCTGGTCCTCTTCATAGGAATTCACAGTGCCTTCTGAAATGTGTGTAATCCTTGAATTTGAGTGTCTGTAAATCGGCAAGCATAAATGCATAAGTCTGTAAATGCATTTGGACCAAATTGATGAGTTATTTATTTGGAATTTGCTCTTTTACTGAGATATTGTGATCTTATTGCTGTAGTTTTTTTTAAAGACATTAGCCTTACGTGTATGTACAAATTCACACAATGTTCTTAAAAATAAATGTAATAATGTTTTCCCTCATGTGTGTCTTGAGCTCATAGATTCAACTACCGGTAACCTTTCCTGACTTTTGTGAAAATGGCTCAAGGAACTACTACTTTGGATCTATGCTTCTGAACTATTTCTCTTGACAATCGCATTCAGCCGGGTCGTGTGGTGGTGCTTGAAAAGCGAGGAATAGAAATACTGTTGCAGATTCACCCTCTTCAAGAGAAATTTACTCTCCACAACTTTAATCTCTGTGGGTCATGTTTTTGCAAGCGGAGAAGTTGTAAACAAGTTGCTTTGTCCTCTACATCTGCCATTTGTTAACCATAGAAACCCTACAGTCTCATGCATTTCTACATTCCAAATGAAAGGGAAATAGTCCGAAACAGAAATGTTTGAAAATGTGTTTATTTTCTTACTTTCAAAATGTTATAAAAATCATTAATGTCTTGATTCAAAATTGATGGAGGCAGAGGTGGTGATTTTCTACAGGGAAAAAGACGACTCATTTATCAAGGGGAATGGAAAATCCCAGGGAGGGATATTGGTAAAAAAAATGCTGTGTTTCAAACATTCAAATGCTATAAAGTCTATTTTCAAATACTGTGCAAGCTACAAGTACATTGTTCAAAACTCCATACTATATTGGCAATTGGATTCCCATAAATGTGTCATTACTACTAACACCCTCCAGACATGGCCTGTACAGGTAATGCTGCTTACTGAATACAGTAGGCCTGGCTTTGTTTAAAAGGCTTGGCAGCAGCAAAGAGACGATTCTCGTAAATCCCTAGAAGTTAACGACAATAATGCTTGCTAATGGGACACGTTAGCAGATTAACCCCTATAGCCCCAGGGAGAGGGGAGTGCAATACTGGTCTACTTTGGAGACTGGCGTCTCTGCCGACAAACACACAGCCTGGTTTGCTTATATCCCTCCCTGATATACTGTATATCGGTAATCTAATTTCAATAATTTTCTCACAATCTAAAAAAGAAACAGATGCTGGCTAAAAGAGTAATACTACCATTAAATCTACTACCATGGTTTATAAAAGTCCCCACCCAGCTCTTTTAGCTGCCCAGTGCATTTTAAAGGCATAAATACAGAAGGATAAACAAAAACATTAGTGATCTTGAAAAGCAAATTAAAGTCCCAGGCAATCGCCCAGGTGTTGATGTGCCATAAAGCTGCATTTTCAGACAGGAAGAATGAGATTTAAAGTGTCCTCCTTGGTTGCTTGGCATTGAGTTAATGCTGTTTTAATGCTTGCCATGGATTGATACACAAGCAGCACAGCCACAAAACGCTAACAGAAAGAGAGAAGCTATCGGACCCTTCTACAATCTAGGCATATCTGCATTTTTGTTAGATTCTCAAGTCATCCACCAAGATGCAATTTGTTTGCTAAAATCTCAGACTTAATGAGTTAAAAAATGTCCAGCATTTTATACAAAAACATGTACTTTGCTGCACTTTCCCTTGCTGTACTTTTCTAATGTGAACCTAGCATTTTCTGCGGGTAGCAGATTCTATTTGGTCATCTTGAATAAGACATTTTGTAAAAATGAATAAAGTAATACATTCATAATTACTCAAGTAATTCCATATCTTCCCCAAAGATCATGTCAGCCTTTGAGATTAAAAAAAGCCTTTCGTGAACGAACACTCACATTTGACTAGCTTTGACTTTGACTACTTTGAGGAGAAATTTACTTACTACGACTGTGATATGTGGTTGTCCTACCTAGCTATCTTAAGATGAATGCATTAACTGTAATTATCTGGATTTCTGCATAAATTGGTCATACAATTTGATCTGATCTTCATCTAAGTCACAACAACAGACAAATACAGTCTGCTTAAACTAATAACTCACAAATTATTGTATTTTTTTACTGAACACATAATTTAAACATTCACAGTGTAGGTTGGAAAAAAGTATGTGAACCCCAAGGTTAATGACTTCTCCAAAAGCTAATTGGAGTCAGGAGTCAGCTAACCTGAGGTACAATCATTGAGGCTGGATTAGAGATGGATTAGGATTAGAAACTCACCATATTTGAGTTTGCTATTCACAAGAAGCATTGCCTAATGTGAACCATGTCTCGAACAAAAGAGATCTCAGAAGACCCAAGATTAAGAATTGTTGACTTGCATAAAGCTGGAAAGGGTTACTTAAGTATCAAAAAAAGCCTTGATGTTCATCAGTTCAAGGTAAGACAAATTGTCTATAAATGGAGAAAGTTCAGCACTGTTGCTACTCTCCCTAGGAGTGGCCGTCCTGCAAAGATGACTGCAAGAGCACAGCGCAGAATGCTCAATGAGGTTAAGAAGAATCCTAGAGTGTGAGCTAAAGACTTAAAGAAATCTCTGGGACATGCTAACATCTCTTTTGACAAGTCTACTATGCGTAAACACTAAACAAGAATGGTGTTGATGGGAAGACATCACAGAAGAAGCCACTGCTGTCCCAAAATAATATTGCTGCACGTCTGAAGTTCGCAAAAGAGCATATGGATGTTCCACAGCGCTACTGGCAAAATGTTCTGAGGACAGATGAAACTAAATTCAGTTGTTTGGAAGGAACACAACACTGAGTCGAGAGAAAAAAGGCACAGCACGCCAACATCAAAACCTCATCCCAACTGTAAAGTATTGTGAAGGGAGCATCATGGTTTGAAGCTGCTTTGCTGCCTCAGGGCCTGGACAGCTTGCCATCATCGACGGAAAAATGAATTCCCAAGTTTATCAAGACATTTTGCAGGACAATGTAAGGCTATCTGTCTGCCAATTGAAGCTCAACAGAGGTTGGGTAATGCAATAGGACAACAGCCCAAAACACAGATGTAAATCAACAACAAAATGGCTTCAACAGAAGACAATACGCCTTCTGGAGTGGTCCAGTCAGAGTCCTGACCTCAACCCGATTGAGATGCCGTGGCAGGATCTCGAGAGCAGTTCACACCAGACATCCCAAGAATATTGCTGAACTGAAGCAGTTTTATAAAGAGGACTGGTCCAACATTCCTCCTGACCGTTGTGCAGGTCTGATCCGCAACTACAGAAAACATTTGGTTGAGGTTACTGCTGTCAAAGGAGGGTCAACCAGTTATTAAATCCATGGGTTCACATACTTTTTCCACACTGCACTGCAAATAAAGACATGAAAACGTATAATTGTTTGTGTGTTATTAGTTTAAGCAGACTGTTTGTCTATTGTTGTAACTTAGATGAAGATCAGATCAAATTTGATGACCAATTTATGAAGAAGTCCAGGTAATTCCAAAGGGTTCACATACATTTTCTTGCCACTGTAGCCGTCCTCCAGCCACGGAAGGTTGGTCAAACACCCCCCATTGAAGGAGGCATCCATCTTGGTTCGTATCCCCTCAAACACCACTGTTGCGGCGCATGTACGCGTGGCCCCGGACAGGGTACATCATCTCAATGAAGGTCAGGGGCCCCACGGTGATGTCGCTGGGGCCCTGCACTTTAAATCCTGACTTCTGGTAGAAAGGGACCAGGAAGTCTTCGCACATGAGCACGGCGCAGCGAACATAGGGCAGGCAGCGCAGGTACTGCAGGTAGCGCCACATCAGGATGGAGCCCTTGCCTTGCTGCCGGAAGGTGCGGTGGACAGCAAGCACATGGAGGTGGACCGTGGAGCCATGGGGCTTGTGGAGGGTGAGAGCGTCCTGAAAAAGGAGGGAGTGAAGGCTGAGTTTTGAGTGCATGAGTACAATGTGAGATCACCCGACTAACCATTTATCATGGTCATTGAGATTTTTTCATGATCAACTCTATTGAACCCTGAATTGACAGGTTTGTGTGGATGTAAGCTTGGTTTATGTGGATGTATGTAAGGTTGGTTGCATTCTCTGATTTTGAGATGTTTTATATAAAAACCTTGGAAGTCTCCGTACTAAAAAAATAATTGTACGTAACTATTGATAAAATACCACGTTGAAGTACATCCTCAAAGCTTGTCTTTTGATTCATTATAATTCACTATAATGAAGACAATGTCCCACTGATTCAACACATTTTGACTTGGGGCTTACCATGGCTAGTTTCTCCTGGTCCCACAGTGATCCTATGATGAAGGCAACGAGGCGTCCCTCCTCAAACCAGCCTAGAGACAGCTCAGGGCACAGCGTCAGGAAGTGACACACCTCATCCAAGTGGAGCGGACACTCTCCAGACACAGAGATGAAGGCTGAGGAGGTCAGACAGACAACTCAAGTCCATGATCAAGTACACACGTAGTTGTTCAGTCTAATCTCAGTTTGCTTACTTCCAACTAAACTCAGCATAAAAAGAAACGTCCCTTTTTCAGGACCCGGTCTTTCAAAGATCATTCGTAAAAATCCAAATAACTTCACAGACCTTCATTGTAAAGGGTTTAAACACTGTTTCCCATGCTTGTTCAATGAACCATAAACAATTAATGCACATGCACCTGCGGATGATCGTTAAAAACACTAACAGCTTACAGACGGTGGGCAATTAAGGTCACAGTTATGAAAACGTAGGACACTAAAGAGGCATTTATACTCACTCTGAAAAACACCAAAAGAAAGATGCCCAGGGTCCCTGCTCATCTGTGTGAACGTGCCTTAGGCATGCTGCAAGGAGGCATGAGGACTGCAGATGTGGCCAGGGAAATAAATGGCAATGTCCGTACTATGAGACACCTTAGACAGGGCTACAGGGAGACAGCACGGATAGCTGATCGTCCTCGCAGTGGCAGACCGCGTATAACAACACCTGCACAGGATCGGTACATCCGAACATCACACCTGTGGGACGGGTACAGGATGGCAACAACAACTGCCCGAGTTACACGAGGAACACACAATCCCTCCGTCAGTGCTCAGACTGCCCGCAATAGGCTGAGAGAGGTTAGACTGAGGGCTTGTAGGCCTGTTGTAAGGCAGGTCCTCACCAGACATCACCGGCAACAACGTCGTCTATGGGCACAAACCCACCGTTGCTGGACCAGACAGGCCTGGCAAAAGATGCTCTTCACTGACTAGTCGCGGTTTTGTCTCACCAGGGGTGATGGTATAATTTGCGTTTATTGTCAAACGGAATGAGCGTTACACTGAGGCCTGTATTCTGGGGCAGGATCGATTTGGAGGTGGAGGGTCCATCATGGTCTGGTGCTATGTGTCACAGCGTCATCGGACTGAGCTTGTTGTCATTGCAGGCAATCTCAATGCTGTGTGTTACAGGGAAGACATCCTCCTCCCTCATGTGGTACCCTTCCTGCAGGATCATCCTGACATGACCAGCCAGCATGACAATGCTAACAGCCATACTGCTCGTTCTGTGTGTGATTTCCTGCAAGACAGGAATGTCAGTGTTCTGCCATGTCCAGCGAAGAGCCCGGATCTCAATCCCATTGAGCACATCTGGGACCTGTTGGTTCGGAGGGTGAGGACTAGGGCCATTCCCCCCAGAAATGTCCGGGAACTTGCAGGTGCCTTGGTGGAAAAGTAGGGTAACATCTCACAGCAAGAAGTGGCAAATCTGGTGCAGTCCATGAGGAGGAGATGCACTGAAGTACTTAATGCAGCTGGTGGCCACACCAGATACTGACTGTTACTTTTGAATTTGACCCCCCCCTTGTTCAGGGACACATTATTCAATTTCTGTTAGTCACATGTCTGTGGAACTTGTTCAGTTTATGTCTCAGTTGTTGAATATTGTCATGTTCATACAAATATTTACACAATTTAAGTTTGCTGAAAAGAAACGCAATTGACAGTGAGAGGACGTTTCTTTTTTTGCTGAGTTTACTTGCTTGGTGACATGAATCCCATCATGACTGACTGGTTGTTTGTCATGCATTTGGTTGGTATCCAAAGATTTATTTCCAAAATATATATTAGCCTAGTCTATAAAAAAAAATGTAAAAGTAAACTTTAAACGTAAAGCACCTCATCATTAAGTATTCTATATTTGACAAGTCCAATTAATGACAAAGCATTTCAATCAACATACCTTTTTATGTCTAGGTACAAAGTTGTAAAGAAAAACGACCAGTATTGGGGTAAAAACAAGTTCTCCATTTTAGTAAGTTAAAAGTTGTTACCCTCTCTTTCGATCTCAAACACGCTGATTGAGTCCTCCGGGCTGAGGCAACGGAACTCGCTGGCCGGGAGTGTGTGGCGACGCCCGTGCCTGGGGGTGATGGGACCCATGGGAGGGCGCGTTAGGAGACTAGATTTCAGGAAAGGCAGGGCACTGACTGTCGACATGGTGTCTGATCGAAGTTCCAAGCTCTCAAATCAAATAGAAATGTTGATATTTCAATATAACGTATACTTGATATTGAATGG
The DNA here is from genome assembly GCF_023373465.1 of Oncorhynchus keta. Taxonomy (NCBI): domain Eukaryota; kingdom Metazoa; phylum Chordata; class Actinopteri; order Salmoniformes; family Salmonidae; genus Oncorhynchus; species Oncorhynchus keta. The sequence continues at coordinate 7,099,728 of NC_068452.1, read as the reverse complement.
CTGCCTGTCTCTTCGATATCTGCTCCACTCAAGTGATCCAAGTGAAGAAGGGTTGTGTGTAAAAGTCTGAGGTTAATGTGGTGCGCCGTGTGTATTTTTACCTTTGGCAGTAAGCGCTATTAGTCATAAGCCTACAAGCTGGATGACCAAATTCTGAGAGAATACCTGTCAACAATAAACATATTGACCCGGATTTATTGGGGATATTCGTCACTTGTGTTTGGAATTAGCCTCTTGTAAACATGCAACTAATGGATCGGCTTTTGGCTAAGCCTAGGTATCACCTATTTTCAGTTATTTCATTTATATCTATGAATTACAATTTACATATAGGTCTAAAAATTCAGTGTTTGATGGGTACAGTTTTGGCCTTCTATACTGAACAAAAATATGAACATGCATGCCGCCATTTCAAAGATTTTACTGAGTTACAGTTTGTATAAGGAAATCAGTCAATTGAAATAAACTCTTTAGGTCCTAATCTATGGATTTCACATGACTGGGAATACAGATATGCATCTGTTGGTCACAGATATTATTTTTTTTAAGGTAGGGGCGTGGATCAGAATACCAGTCAGTATCTGGTGTCGTGGTCCTTCTGTGGCTCAGTTGGTAGAGCATGGCGCTTGTAACGCCAGGGTAGTGGGTTCGATTCCCGGGACCACCCATACGTAAAATGTATGCACACATGACTGTAAGTCGCTTTGGATAAAAGCGTCAGCTAAATGGCATATATTTGGTGTGACCACCATGTGCCTCATGCAGCGTGCATGCAGTCTTTCTCATAGAGTTGTTCAGGCTGTTGATTGTGGCCTATGGAATGTTGTCCCAATCCTCTTTAATGGCTGTGCGAAATTGCCGGATATTGGCAGGAACTGGAACACGCTGTCGTACATGCCAATCCAGAGCATCCCAAACATGCTCAATGGGTGACATGTCTGGTGAGTACATAGGCTATGGAAGAACTGGGACATTTTCAGGTTCCAGGAATTGAGTACAGATCCGTGCGACATGTGACCGTGCATTATCATGCTGAAACACGAGTTGATGGCGGCAGATGAATGGCATGAGGATCTCGTCACGGTATCTCTGTGCATTCAAATTGCCATCGATAAAATGCAATTGTGTTTGTTGTTTGTAGCTTATGCCTGCTGATACCATAACCCCACCACCACCATGGCTCACTTTGTTCACAACATTGACATTAGCAAACCGCTTGCTTACACAACGCTATACACATGGTCTGCGATTGTGAGGCCGGTTGGACATACTGTCATATTCTCTAAAATGAAGCTGGAGGTGGCTTATGGTAGAGAAACTAACATTAAATGATCACTTATCTGGTGGACATTCCTGCAGTCAGAATGCCAATTGCACGCTCCTTCAAAACTTGAGACATATGTGGCATTGTGTTGTGTGACAAAACTGCACATTTTAGAGTGGCCTTTTATTGTCCCCAGCACATCATTGTGTAATGATCATGCTTCTTGATATGCCACACCTGTCAGATGGATGGATTATCTTGACAAAGGATAAATGCTCACTTACAGGGATGTGAACAAATGTGTGCACAACATTTTAGAGAAATAAGCTTTTTGTGGGTATGGAAAATGTCTGGGACCTTATATTTCAGCTCATGAAACATGGGACCAACACTTTACATGTTGCGTTTATATTGTTGTTCAGTGTATAATTTAAAATATAAGTGGAATATAGGCTGTGTGTAATTGTAAAATGCCTATTTTGTTTAACTGTTGATATCAATATCACTCGATCAGAATTTTCCGTATAGAATAGGCCTACTGGTGATTGTATTATGAATCTTATCGGTTGCCCTCATCTATTTACCAAACGTCATGTAACTCAAACAAATAAGGGAAACTTTTCCATTGTACATCAATTGTCTCGAGATTGTGGTTCATGTTTTTTTCCCCCATGTAATAGTTTGTTGATCATTATTTCAGTTTTAATGTATAGATTATTCCCTGCTGGCAATACGTTGCTGACCAATACGAAATTCGTTTTGTTGTTTTTTTGGCTACCTGATAAATGCAGGTAGAGAACAGTTAGCGTCTGTATTTGTATATATGCTTCTCGCATTATATACATTTTTATAGATTTATACGCGCATCTTTGCGCTTGACAAATAAGACATATGTCCCATCAAGTTAGCCTACATAACACAACTACCGTGTCAGGCACGGTATGCATAAAATATGTTATTTCATGCCACAATCCTGTGAAACCATGGCTGTGTCTGCAATAATAAGACAATTTCAGCACTCGACACTGACACCAAGTGGCGAAAAATGGCACAGAACGCCTATTCGAGCCCGGGCTACAGACTTGTTGATGAAATTGACGTCTTCTCTTTCATTATGTTTGCATTTCTGTAAGATATTAAATAAATAAATAAAAACATGATCATGGCTGTGATATTTAATTAACTTTATTGTTAGGCTGTGGCCAATCCTACGAAATTGGCCACATTACATAATTCATTTGTGTCATCGTGGAGGAAGCAACACCTGCCCGTGTGACTAGAATATCAAGAAAGATGTGCTATAATAACGGTGTGATATAACTGTCTGCTGTCTCAGACTCATTTATTCAGAGTCAAGGCCGGTGGAAAAAAACACCTTTGTCAATCTGACAGACCCTCGACTCTTCTCGGAGTGCATTTACGCAGCGCGCGCCCTACCGACGTAAACACGTGCACTTCCCTGGTTACAGGTTTCTCTTTTTTTCTTCTCCACCATCTCTCCCCCTTTCTCGCATTATTCCCTGACAACTGCAGCGATGGCGGAACCGGTGGCATCGGACGCAATAGCAACAGACGCAGCTCTTTCTCCGGCTGTAAGCCCGGGTTCGGAGCCTCCATCCATGGCGCTCTCTCCTTCTGCAGGCGGCTCCCAGCGGCTTCTTTTCTCCCACGATTTGGTGTCAGGTCGGTATCGCGACTTGGTCCGGTTCGGCCTAGTCAGAATGATACAAGGCGAGGAGGAGTTTGATTCAGATTCGGACCTCGAAGATGGCGGAGGTAGAGGCGGGGGTAGAGGCGGTGGTGGTGGTGGTGGAGGTGGCTGTATCCCCTGTAACTCGGACACCGATAGCAGTGCTGTGGACAGCCTGGCACCTCTGGGAAGGGGTTTTGTCCGGGTGCAGTGGTACCCAGAAGGAGGGAAACAAGACATACGGGAAACAAAGGTAATTGTCTGCTAACGTTAGCTAACTAGCCACACACTATGTTTTCAACGCTGGGAGGTAACATTTAGTGAGCTAAGATAGCTCCCAGCACAAGGTGTGCTTTCCCGTTATTGACAGCTGGTTCAATTAATGAGTAACGGTATACCGCCACCGGTTCAGCACGCTATAACCAGCATTGCGAACGTTTTAGGCGCGCTTGTGTAATTGTTTGTTGCAATTACTATTCCTAGCTTCAGCATATTGCCCACATGTCTTGAAATGTGCTGTTCAACTGGGTGTGACATAGCATGTTTGGCTAGCTAACTTTATTTTATTGTTGCTTACTGGTTAAACGACTAGCTAGTGTGCTAGCCATTTATTTAGGAATAACCAACATTCTCCACGAACCAGTTTAGCTAACTGGCAGGTTGGCTAGGCTACCTTGCTAGCTAATGAAACGCACGTTGCTGATCAATTAACTAGCTAGTTTGCGTCTCAGGTTTTCAGTAAATGAATCATTGACAACTTTTGTAGGAGAAGGAACACTTGCTAAAACTGCTGCTTAAACAATAAGATAAAGGACTTTAACTGAATCATGTAAGGTGGTCTCTGGCTGATGCTGTATCTGACACTGACAGCTCAAGCTAGCCATGACCCATCGTCATAGGAGATTGCTAAAATGATATCACTGATAGAACAATGACCCAGACGTTTTACCGGATCTATAAACCTGAAGCATCTGGTTGACGTATCCACTCACCACCAAATGTGATGAGAGCGGAATCCCAATTGCCGGCAGTGGGAGATGGATTCTGGCCCGACTTTCTGCTAATTTTGTCATTGATGAAGCATATTTGATCTCAATGCAGTTTTCTGTCCCCATATGTAGCGGTTGTTTAGGAGGGCGAATTGAGTTATTGCACACGCGTAGGCCTTCTCTAAAATGCAAATACATGCTAGAATGCGTCAATATGGTTTCTGCCCACCTCCTTGCTTGTTCTGCCCACTATTATTAATTTGCTCCCATAGGACCACAGCCTGTTTCCATCTTGGGTTAGTTATACAAATCTTTGATTATATGCTAAACACTCCACTACACGAGGAGTCAGTTTAATCAATCATACTGATGGTGTAATGTTAGTTTTCCATTGGCCAAAGGCAGTTTTAAAGTGGATAACATCCTGCATGACTGACATTTTAAAGTGCATAGGTTTTGCTGACGTTTAATTTATTATTAACAATAATACATGGATACAAAGCTGTAAATGGTATTTAACCTTGCCTATGAATGCATTTCACAGTAGTTACCAAACAGGTTGAGGCTATCGCTATATTACATAGGGAAAGAACCTATGCCATCACAAAAATCAAGTTAAATAGGGTCCAATCTATTCACAATATTAATTCAAAAGAAAGGTTGCCCAAAGCAGAGTATCCAAGCGCTCAAAGCCCATGCATAAAAGCTTTGTCGAGCCAGTATCATTACAAACGGAAAATAGAGCTATTGCCGTATTGACATAATGGGATTCAGTACTGCAGCAACAGGGAGCACATTCCAGGGCCTTATGGAAAAGGGTCACACTGAGGGAGTGGAGCTGGGATGGGGTTGGGCCTAGAAGATACTCACGGTGAACAGTGCAGGCAGGCTGTGCTGCTTTGTCCTCTGGAGTAAATGTGTAAAGTTCTAGCAATGGATTCAGGGTCTGGAAGTCAGGACAAAGGTCTAGTCATGTATCTGTGGGGATAACAATGGGTCAGGGATGTTTACCTACACACACAAGGGTGACTCGGCTCTGTGTGACTTTGAATGCCAGTCTTGTTTTAGGCCTCAAACATTGCCCTCCGTGTGTGTTGTTGTCCTTATCAGTTTGTGTGTTTGTCCAGCCTGATCTGTGTGTGTATTCTTCCTCCCTGTGTGTGTGCGCGTCTGATTGGCTGTCCGTTAGGGCTGGGAATTGCCAGTGACCTCACGATACGATATCGCGATACTTGGGTGCCGATATATGTATTGCGATTCTCATGGTTCTACATGAGTTGCGATTCATTGTTCCAAACATATTGCTCAGTATATGTCTACTGCAGAGGGACAAGAGTGCCATGAGAACTAGTTTTGATCAGTCATGGAAATAAAAGTGCTGAAAACATATGCTACCTATTTAAAAAGGAGATGGGAAATGACTGAGTTTTGACGCAGATGTACCGAACTAGTGCAAAAATTATATAGTCAATACAATATGATCTATTGTCAAATAATATCCCGATTTATATGGAACTGTATCGATTTTGTTTTCCCTCATCACTGTTGTCAGTGTGCATCCTCTGTCTACCTACTGTTCAGACGGTGTTTCTTCAGTCACATATTCTCTTGAGCAACTCAAAGATTCACATCTATAATTCATGACCAGGCCACTTCCTGCGGTATGCAAAAAAAAAAATAGCATATTTCCAAGGAAGTCTGTCCCGACTGCTTTTATTTCTTACCTTCCTCTGCTTAATACCCATTTTCACACACTTCCGGGGACACTGGGATACGAAAAGTCAGTACCTTAACCCTAGTTTTGCATAGCCATGCATCCAAATCATGTCACACCAACCTTTTGGAGGTCTGAAGAATTGGCTAGAATGGTGTGCAAATGTTTTAGTGGATTTTACATTTCAAGAACCTCTTCCCACGTGCTCGTGGAAGGGGTGCTGCGTTATGTTAGTCACTGTGTCCTACCTGGTCGGAAAACATTTCGCAGAGTTGTTGTGTATGCCAGTTTGTAACATTGCAGGAAATATAAGAAAACCTAGAGGACGAACAGAATTCTGTTTTGCCAGAGATGTGCTCTATACATAAAATCGAGTCGTTGAAGGCACTACCAATCCTCTGCTAGATCAATACATAAGAAATATGCTATGACGTGTCTACTTACAGGCTATGGTAAAAGTTTAGTGTATCAAGTGTTACCGACGGTCTCCGATTTATTGAAATTGAAAGTAACCACAAACACGGCACACATCAACATATTTTGATGGGATTTTAATCCCCTGTTCCCGACCACTGTCGCTCCTACGGCACAAACTAATTTAGTGGGCACCGTTTTCAGCTCCGCCCAAGCAAGGGACGTGTTGTAAGGCGTCACTGGTTTCCACCCCTTTGTAGCTACTTTCTGCCATTGACTTTACAAGGCGTTCCTATTAGGGAAGCCTGGCTACCTGATTCGCCAGCCTCTTTGTCTCCCTCACTGCTCCTGCAGTTGTTATTCCTCAAAGGTTTTTACCAATGAGGAGTTCATTCAGGATTCGTATGACAGATATTTACTTCAAGACAGAGAAGGCGAACAACATAGGCCTACGGCTTGTGACTTGTTGTCTCAACGTGACGCATGCGTCCGTGAGGTAAAGTAGAACTAATTCCCTCTTGTATTCAGTTCCTCACAAATGTACTCGGAGAAAGCGTAATAGAAAAAGAAGCGTTCCCCGTGGGGTGCAAAGCTTGCATTTCCCACTGTCACCTCTGTAGTTTTCTTCTTCAGATGTAAACTTATTACTCTTCATCAAGTTTCCCTGTGGAAACTTTTATATAGATGCACGCCGCTGCCTCAATGGCAGACTGACACTATTTATATCTGCACTGTAATAAGCTATGCCACGTTTTCCCGATGAAATCTTAATTACATCTCCAAAAGGAGAGTATGGTATGATTGGTCTCGGATCTGCCACTGGCGTGGCGCTGTTTCAATCACTTCCCAGGACCTCATTATCCAAGCCGGTCAAGAACATGCTTTGCATATTTCATTCACCGCCAGACTCTAAGACTATGAGGGATATGTGTAAAGCTTGGCATATTGCGTTGAGCCTCATAAGAAATAATGGATGTGAGGTATCACATCCGGCCGTGATTGGGAGTCCCGTAGGGCGGCGCACAATTGGCCCAGCGTCATCTGGGTTTGGCCGAGGTAGACCGTCATTGTAAATAAGAATTTGTTCATAACTCACTTGCCTAGTTAAATTAAAGTTCATAATTTAAAAAAAATATGATCTTAAAAATAAAATATCATCTAGGTCAAGGACACCGCCCCTCTCTGATGTCTTTGTTTGAGCGGGCAATCATTTTCCTCTATAGTGATCTCTCCATCCAACATGATTGGAAAGGAAGGTGCGTTGCTTTGCTAGTTCCATCAGAGGTGGACTACTACCCAATGTTTCAAATTTGCTTTCTTCAAGAATTAAAAATGAAATGGTTTTAATGAGGCTCCGTTGAATAGAATCTATAGCTACCCGTTTTAAACTTGATTGGATAGGAAGGTGCTTTGCACTCTCACAATGGTGGGCTAGTCATATTAGAAACTGTACAAAGAACCCCATGTTTCAAGCTTGCCGTCTTCTTTAAGACCTGTGTGAAAAGCTGTTCATATTGGTTAAATGGAATAACCACTAACTGGAGGTGCCTCTTGAATAGCAACCATTACATCGCTAGCCTAGCAAGGACGCTAGGACTGAAAATAGTGCATCTCTTGACTACGAAGGACATTGTCTCTCAATGAGACTAAGGCGTCTATTGAAGGTCTTTGACAGAGTTCATGCTGTGGAAGCCCGTGGCTGCCTACAGTTCAGTACGGCGACGGTGAGCACACAGCGGCATTGCTAGAACACTAGCTAACTCGGCCCCATTGCTGCAGTACACTGTCTAGCCCTCCCTAACTTTCTTTTGAGATGCTTTCCAAGGCTATGACTGCAGCAGGTAGCTGACAGTGGAACGCAGGGCGTGGTACTGAGGTTGGGGCGATGGTTTCCCTCCCTGCCCTCTTATCCCTTATTCAAGGCTGTGCTCGGAGACGGAGCTGTCAGACAGGGGGTTCTGAGGTGACCGTGAGGCCTAGGCCCTGGGGGTGGAGGAGGGGTGGAGTGTGGCGTGACGCTGCTAATGACGGTGGGTGCAGCCGGGGCCAGGGCCTACTGCTGCCGACTCTACTGCAGAGAGAGAGAGAGAGAGAGAGAGAGAGCGAGAGAAGGGAGGAGAGAAAGAGGGATGGAGAGAGTAAGGGGAGAAAGAGGATGAAGGGAGCTGGGAAGAGAATGAGGGGGCACGAGGGAGAGATGGGCTAGCTCTGGGCAAATGGTTGCTATGCTAATGAAGAGCTTTTTGTCCTTAAGTGATAAGGCCCCCCCTTCTGTCCCATTGGTTCTTTTAAAAAACATTTTTTTTAAATGTCTTATTTTACCAGGGTCTATTTTTAGAGGTTTTTGTTTTCTTGTTGCAAGCAGTTGCAGTTATAGGCCTAACCCCTTAGTTTGCTGAATAGGCCGATATCTATTTTTACATACCGACTTGGGAGTATTTGGTCTCCTTTTGTTGTCCGGAAGGTAGAGTGCGGTCCTTTCAGGATGCTGTTTACAGGTATTGCTAATCTATGCTAGGTGAAAATTCTGAGTTTTAGCATTCACCCGTATTGTTTATGACTCTGGTTTATCCGGGGTAATGAGTGAGTATTCCGTCGATAACGGCCTGTGTTGGGCACTGGAATGTGGTTGGATATACATTAGGTATCACCACACGACTAGCTGAAAAGGCATTAGAGGTGTGCTCTTTAGAGGCTCGTAAGCAGCACAAGGCTCATGCTTTGTTTTTCTGACCTCTGCTCTCCCGCTCTGTCCCCTCTGGAGAACATGTCATACATTAAGCCTGGGTCTTATTTGTCACCGTTGTCACCTTTTTGCCCCGTCATCCACCCCCCGTCTCATTTGCCAGCTTTATTGGGCTGGCCTGTCTGCTAGTGATGTATGGGGAGGTTGGAAGGATCCATCTCTGTGATGGGTGCAGTTTAGGTTTTTGCCCTAGCACTACACAGCTGATTCATATAACCAACTCATCAAGCTTTGATCATTTGAATCAGCTGTGTAGTGCTGAGGCAAAAAACAAAAGGTGAAACCAGGGGTGCTGGACTGAGTTTGGGAAGCCCCTGGCCTATACAGTTGATGCCTTGTAATCCTTTGAGTCACTCCACATGTGCTGATAACACCTTAGCCTTCTCCAATCATATTGAGACATCAGCCATCTTGTCGTTATTAATTATCCAGCCAACTCATTAGCATGGCGCTTGAATAATTGCCATTAGTGGTTAGCCATTCCCTACTGAGGAGGCTTAAACGATCACAAAATTAGGGTGTCTGTATTTAGACGACGGATGATCCTAATTGACTTACAGTTAAGACTAAACGACTGACACCACCGTGATGTTACGCCATTCTCCTCACATGGTAATTGACATGTCGTCATGACGTGTGTTTTGACGCAATAAACGCTATGTAGCTTTTTGGTTACTCGCCTCTGCTACTTAGCAACCTGGTCCTAGTCCTGCGGCTCTCAGAGAATAGGCTAAACTGCAGGCCCGTGGTTGACTATTAATGAAGTAATCCGGGACACTGCCAAGTAGCCTCAGTGTAAGAAGTGAGTGTATGAGCTTGAGTAATGTTAAGCAGGTGCCAGGGCCTTAGCGTAGAGTGGACACACACATGTCACACATTCACAAGCAGCCAGAACAAGGGATCATCAGCAGATTGAAAGTGACATGTCTGGAAGGTGAAGAGGTGTGACAGCAGGTGGAGGTGAGAGGAGAGAAGCAGCTAAGTCATCTTGGATCCATCCTTCCCTATAGCCTAGGGCTCGAGAGAATAGCTTTGGTAACTCACTACAAAGATGTGAAATGATAAGCTATCCTCCTCCCTCCTCCTATCCCTCTCTTCCCCTCATCCCTCTCTTCCCCTCCTCCCTGTCCCTGTGGAGTTCTGTTCTGGAGATTGCAGAGCAGTGATGTAATGTGGAAGGGTTGTTGTCAACCACACCCCTCCTGAGATGATGTATCTGATACACTCTCTCTGTTTCTCTCGCGCTCTCTGTTTCTCTCGCGCTCTCTGTCTATGGGCTTTATTGGCATGGGGAAAATGTTTGCCAAAGCAAGTGAAATAGATTATAAACAATAAAAAAGGAACCGTAAACATTACACTCACAACAGTTCCTAGGATATTTGAGCAGGAATCTGCATGCAGAGCCTCAATTTGGTTTTTGTCCCCATTTTCTGAATCCTTTTTTGGTGAGCGGATCCCAGACCTCACAACAATAAAGGGCAATGGGTTCTATAACTGATTCAAGTATTTTTAGTCAATCATAATTGGCATATCGAATTTTATGTTCCTTTTGATGGCATAGAAGGCCCCTCTTGCCTTGTCTCAGATCGTTCACAGCTTTCTGGAAGTTACTTGTGGCGCTGATGTTTAGGCCAAGGTGTAGTTTGTATGCTGTAGGGCAACAGTGTCTCACTGAGATTTACTTTCGGGGCCCAGGTCTGACAATCTGTGCAGAAGATCTAGGTGCTGCAGAAGCACCAGATCATCAGCAAACAGTAGACATTTGACTTCTGATTCTAGGAGGGTGAGGGAGGGTGCTGCGTACTGTTCTAGTGCCCTCGCCAATTCATTTATATGTTGAGGGTGGGGCTTAAGCTGTTTCCCTGTGGAAGCAAATGTTTTCTGCCAATTTTAACCCCGTGCTTGTTGTTTGTGTACATGGATTTTATAATGTTGTATGTTTTCCCCCAACACCACTTTCCATCAATTTGTATATCAGGCCCTCATGCCAAATTGAGGCAAGCTTTTTTTAAATCAACAAAGCATGAGAAGACTTTGCCTTTGTTTTAGTTTTTTGTCAATTAGGGTTTGCAGGGTGAATACGGGGTCTGTTGTACGCTAATTTGATAAAAAGCCAAATTGACATTTGCTCAATACATTGTTTTCACTGAGGAAATGTACAAGTCTGCTGTCAGTTATAATGCAGAGGATTTTCCCAAGGTAGTTATTGGGGTCAAATTTGTCTCCACTTTTGTGGATTGTGGTGATCAGTCCTTGGTTCCAAATATTGAGGAATATGCCTGTGCTGAGAATGATGAAGTAAAGTTCATTGGAATTTGTGGTCTGTATATTTAATTGAGGATCCCATCAACTCCACAGGCTTTTTTTGGGGTTGCAGGGTTTGTATTTTGTTCTGTAGTTAATTCTCTCTCTGCCTTGCTCGCCCTCTCCGCTTCTCTGTGTGTGGTAGATGTGTCCACTGAGGACTTGCGGAGAAAGGCCGGCTGGCCACAGCCTTTCTCCCTCTGCAGTATTGACACCTCACAGTGGGGGAGACGGGCTGGTTCTGTGTCTGGCTTTCTTTCACTGTTGTTTTTTTCCCTCTGCCTTGCTCTTCCCTCCCGCTCTCTTTCTTCCACCCCTCCTCTCCGTCCACCTCCCCTTATCCGTCTGACGGTGTCCTATTGCCCTGCCACTATTTTCACTCTGTCAGTTACTCTCTCGCTACTGACCCTTCCTCAGCTCCCATCAGTTGTTCCAGAAGTATATAGTGGTTTTATACCGGACTGTCAGTTCTCTTAACACCACCTGGTTCTCCTCTCCCTCAGGAGAACATGTGTAAAGGAGCTTTGTGGTTCCCACTGTCTGGATCTATGGACCTCCAGCGCTGCCAGACATGGCTGGTCTGCTGGAGGGTGTGTGTGTGTGTGTGTGTGTGTGTGTGTGTGTGTGTGTGTGTGTGTGTGTGTGTGTGTGTGTGTGTGTGTGTGTGTGTGTGTGTGTGTGTGTGAGAATCTAGCGTGAGATAAATATTTGATCTTTCTCATTGTTAAGTGTCAACATGTTCAATGTGAATGGAGAACAGGCGTGGCCCAAGGCTGCAGTCTCTCTCCTTTTCCTCTATCCTTCCTCCTGCACCCCACCTGGAGAGTGTGACTCGTGTTAATGAGCCCAGGAAGACAAAACCAATACTGTTGCACTAGGAATGTGCATCTTTCCCTTTTGAGACAGTTTGACCGATGTCAAACATGAACAAAACATTTTAGTTTGACATGATTCGGTTTGATTTGAGAAACGTTCAATACGATTCGATGCACTAACATTTGTTGCATAAGTTACATTGATGGAAAATGAGATCTGTCTCTGTCCTAACCCTAATTTAGCATACCTGATTCAGCTAGTTAAGGTCTTGTTGAGCAGCTAATTAGTAGAATCAGGTGTGTTAAATTAGGATTGGATTGATAACCCACAGGACAGTAGATCCCCAGGAAGAGGGTTGGACTGAACCCACAAGACAGTAGATCCCCAGGAAGAGGGTTGGACTGAACCCACAGGACGGTAGATCTCCAGGAAGAGAGTTGGACAACCTACAAGACAGTAGATCCCCAGGAAACCCACAGGACGGTAGATCTCCAGGAAGTGGGTTGAGCAGCCCTGGTCCAAATGGTCTAAACGTTTTATTTTCCTCCCGCTGATCGAGCATTGCAGGTAGAAAAAGCAATTGTCCTTGTTATGAAATGAACTTCACCCTGTATATTTAAAAATGACCATATACACTACCGTTCAATAGTTTGGGTTCACCTCGAAATGTCCTTGTTTTTGAAAGAAAAACATTTATTTTTATTTTTTAAATGACATAATTGATCAGAAATACAGTGTAGGCATGGTTAATGTTGTAAATGACTATTGTAGCTGGAAACGGCAGATTATTTTTTTAATGGAATATCTACATAGGAGTACAGAGGCCCATTATCAGCAACCATCACTCCTGTGTTCCAATGGCATGTTGTGCTAGCTAATCCAAGTTTATCATTTTAAAAGGTTAATTAGAAAACCCTTTTGCATTCGAGTGCCTAGTTTGAGAAACGGACACCTTACAAGTCCTCAACTGGCAGCTTCATTAAATAGTACCTTTTAAAAAAAAATGTATTTCACCTTTATTTAACCAGGTAGGCCAGTTGAGAACAAGTTCTCGTTTACAACTGCGACCTGGCCAAGATAAATCAAAGCAATGCAACACAAACAACAGAGTTACACATGGAATAACAAACATACAGTCACTAATACAATAGAAAAATTCTATATTCATTGGTATACCTAATATTGCGTGGGTTTGTTCAGCATGCAAAGGGACTTGTTGCTCAATCACCGTCAGCACAGTTGCAGGCTTAGTTCGACACTGAAGGAGAGGATGCATCAGTTGTCAGGTGCTTTGTGATTGGGGGACTTGCAGCCAGCCAAGGTCGTCTGTCAGTCAGAGTCCATTGTCTACATTAGACTGGCACACTCTACATCCCTGAGATGAGACCTGAGAGCAGTGGCTACTTGCCAGAGCCCCAGCCTTTTCCATTGTCCATCACAGGGGTTCCCAAACCTTTTTTTTTTTTTTTTGCCCGTTACCCATTTTGAGATTATAATTTTTTTGCAACCACACCATGTAAAACAATAAGGTGATGTCATCAACAGCCAGTAAACTTTCTTATTTTATTTAGGGCTATGGCAGTCAATTACACATCACTCTGACTGTATTTTTAGACGGAAGGAAGTATGGTTTGAAATACTGAAATGCATCAAAGACATTGGAAAGCGCAGAAGGTCAGGCATTTTGTAGGAAGAAACACTCACGACCACATTGAGTGTATATTGGAGGTTACTCACGTAACCGCGGTTCTATGAACCAAGCGGCGAATTATTGTGGTTATTTTTCTGAGTTTCTCTCGCCACCCCATGGTCTCAACCCCTAGTTTAGGAAACGCTGATCTATCACCAGACAAAATCGCTCCATCCTTGAGACGAGACAAAGGAACAGATCTGCTTTGTTAGCCTTTAGCCTGACCGCTTCGCTCGCCCCTTCAGAGAAATGCCCGCTTTGTTAGTGTGTATGAGCAAGCCCCCCCCTTTAGCGGCACCTTTACAGAACAGCCTGCTGGTTTCCAGGCTGCCGCTTGACGCTGTGCTGCTGACTAACAGCCATTGTTATTGGACAGTTACTGGTGCCTGAACAAAAGACTCCAATACCAGGGTTTCTTTCCAATACACACAGGTGTTTCCATTGAATTCCTGAACAACGCCATCGTGTCGACCAGGCAGTCGTCCAACATATGAGTCACGTAGACTAAGGATATTTTCAGCATTTTCCCCTCTGGATATTTCTAGCTTTAGGATCATTGTTGGGACAAGGGGAAAACCTGTGTGTCTTCTTTGTTAGTAGTTTCCCATAGTCTATGTATTGCACATAGGCCATGTAATGTGTGAGTTTTATGTATGCACATGAGCAATTGGGATTTGTGCAATCTGATTATGCATACAAATGGGATACTGTGTGTGTGTGTTCCATGGCCACAGGAGGAGCAGTGATTTGTGCAGGATGCGGCGAGGCACAGATCAGCTCATTGAGCAGTGAACAGGCAGGCAACAGATGAGACAGTCAGTTGTGACATCTCTAGGAAATAGCTTCCTTTGGTGGGCCAGGGGAGAAGGGGGGAAAAAAGAGAAGACTAGAGATGGAGAGGGAGGATATTCATGCCGTTCTTTCTCTGGGCTTCTATATGAGATGAGATCAGGGACTGTATACCCTTCCTCTGCCATCTCCCTCTCATCCTGCCCTCCTCTCCCTCTGACTATTTCTGGGAGTGGAACTGCAACTGTGTTACAAGCGTACCATGAATAATGAATGATAACTAAGCTAAACTGCATTGTTTTGATAGCTATTAAATAGCCATGGTAGAATATGCTTTCTGGAAGCCGTGCTCTTGTGTGTTTATATTGTAATGTAGTATCTTAGTACTTCACATGGTTGCTTCAGTCATATTTGGTTGAGTATGTATTGATTTTAGCCTCATGGTTCCTACGCAGCGAGACAGTTGCTGAATCCGCAGGCTGCCCCGACCCCTCTTCTCCATGGCAGAGTTAGAATCACTAAACACACACGGGACTGTGTGCGCATGCTTCAGTGTAGGCCTATCTGTGTTTGTGTAAGTGTGCATGCATGAGTGTGTCCAGCCTCTACACTGGGACTGGTGTGAATGCTAAGACGGAGTTGTGTGTAAATGGAGCGTCTATCCTATCTTGCCCGCCTCCTCCTCGCCCTACAATTTACAGGAGTAAGGTAATAGTCCAGACAGCAGAGCCTGAAAACATGGAGATAGCTGCAGCTGGCCTAGCCCAATCAGATTGTGGTGTTTGTGTGTGTACAAGAGATACAGGAATACAAGAGTAATTGCTTTTAAAAAAAAATTCCTTAAAGTCCAATTTTGGCTAACACACTCGTACCCTTCCATTTCATAACCACACGTCCTCCCTCCTAATTTTCTCTCCTCTCTTCCTCCTCCTAATCATCTCTCGTCCGTCCTGCCTCCCTCCTCTCTCCTCCAGAATTCTATTGTAGGTGATGGCATCCGGCTGGCAGCTGCCACCCATTAGAAGGAGCAGCTTGACGCTACTAGTGTTAGCCACATTACACTGATTTAGTATTATGGAGCATGTTGCCACCCCACCGCTAGCCTATCCCTGGCTTACTGAATGCCTCTTGCCTTTGAAGAGCGCTCTGTCTATCTCCCCACATTTTGAGAACAGTACATGTCATCCCGTGGAAAATGGAATAGACCGCAACGATGCTGATTTGACTCTCGAGTGGGTCTGTTGCGTGGTCTGTTTGTTCTCCTGTATGTAATTCCCATTCCCCAGGCCTGTTCGTCTACCGCATCAACATGGTGGATGATTATAGATACGCCTAAATTATAGCTGAAACTGTGAGGAATACAGACTGTAAAGGCTATTTTGAGTTACTTTTATCTTATTGAGAATCTGTTTTTAAAGTTATTGTCTGTTTCAGAAATGTATGGAGTAGAACCGATACGAACGATTGTCTTTTCAAGGAGTCTGTCCGCTCTATTCATTGCAATTCTCCCCGCAACATTCTGAACATTCTGAACATTCTGAACATTTTATCTCACCAAGTATGTTAAACAGGAGAATGGTGCTTGGAGGCACAGGGGATTCCCAGTCATCCCCTGAACTATTGGGTTTTGTCTAGAAGAGATGCAGCCTTTGTCAACTGACTTTTCGGGGAACTTACGCAGCAGGTTAGGAGGATTAGGTTAGGGTTAGCGAAAATGCTTAAATATATATTTGGTCAAATTTTCAAAAAATGGATTTCATCTAGACAAGACCCAGCTACAGCCTCCTTTCTCCATTCACTCGTTGATTACTTCCACCCAGTAAATTCTGATTTCTTTTAGTAATTTCCCTCTATACCAATTCCTTCATTCATCCATCGGTCTATCCCTTTATCTACCCACCAACCTATTATTAGGCTATTGCAGTACATGGGGCTGCCAGGCTATATAGATCATTTATAATTAGTAGTGCCTCTCTTAAACTGCCACTTTCCTGCTGCAGTGGTGCTATTTGGGCGTTTCATTTTGGTATTTTATTCACTGTGATGTTTTGTAGATTAACAAAGGCATCAAGGTCATCATTCCAGCAGTATTTTCCCAGTTCTGTGTGTGTGCGCTGAGAGTGAGACTGAACTGAACCCTCTGACATGCAAATGTTGATCTTCTACTCGGATGCCCTTATCCCCGCTTCCCCAGAGATCCCTGAATAAACTCAGTGCATTGTCTCTGTACGACCCTGTGTGTCATTCGGATGAGCGAGTCCAGGCAGGGTGAAGTTGCGGTGAAAGTTGACTATCATACCGTGTACTAAACTAAGCAAAAAAATAAATCCCCTTTTCAGTACCCGGTCTTTCAAAGATAATTTGTAAAAATCCAAATAACTTAACAGATCTTCATTGTAAAGGGTTTAAACACTGTTTCCCATGCTTGTTCAATGAACCATAAACAATTAATGGACATGCATCTGTGGAGCGGTCATTAAGACACTAACAGCTTACACAGGATAGGCAATTAAGGTCACAGTTATGAACTTAGGACACTAAAGAGGCATTTATACTGACTCTGAAAAACACCAGAAGAAAGATGCCCAGGGTCCCTGCTCATCTGTGTGAATGTGCCTTAGGCATGCTGCAAGGAGGCATGAGGACTGCAGATATGGCCAGGGCAATACATTGCAATGTCCGTACTGTGAGACGCCTTAGACGGCACTACAGGGAGACAGGACAGACGGCTGATTGTGGTCTGCCACTGCGAGGACAAGTGTAACAACGCCTGCACAGGATCGGTGCATTCGAACATCACACCTGCGGGACATGTACAGGATGGCAACAACTGCCCGAGTTACACCAGGAACGCACAATCCCTCCATCAGTGCTCAGACTGTCCGCAATAGGCTGAGAGAGGCTGGACTGTGTGCTTGTAGGCCTGTTGTAAGGCAGGTCCTCACCAGACATCACTGGCAACAAAGTCCCTTATGGGCACAAATCCACTGTAGCTTGACCGGACAGGACTGGCAAAAAGTGCTCTTCACTGACGAGCCGCGGTTTTGTCTCACCAGGGATGACTGTCGGATTTGCGTTTATTGTCGAAGGAATGAGCGTTACACAGAGGCCTGTACTCTGGAGCGGGATCGATTTGGAGGTGGAGGGTCCGTCATGGTCTGGGGCGGTGTGTCACAGCATCATCGGACTGAGCTTGTTGTCATTGCAGGCAATCTCAATGCTGTGCGTTACCTCCCTCGTGATACCCTTCCTACAGGCTCATCCTGACATGACCCTCCAGCATGACAATGCCACCAGCCATACTGCTCGTTCTGTGCATGATTTCCTGCAAGACAGGAATGTCAGTGTTCTGCCATGGACAGCGAAGAGCCCTGATCTCAATCCCATTGAGCACATCTGGGACCTGTTGGATCGGAGGGTGAGGGCTAGGGCCGTCCCCCCCAGAAATGTCCAGGAACTTGCAGGTTCCTTGGTGGAAGAGCGGGGTAACATCTCACAGCAAGAACTGGCAAATCTTGTGTAGTCTATGAGGAGGAGATACACTGCAGTACTTAATGCTGCTGGTGGCCACACCAGATACTGACTGTTCCCCCAAAAAATCTAATCAAATGTATGTATATAGCCCTTCGTACATCAGCTGATATCTCATAGTGCTGTACAGAAACCCAGCCTAAAACCCCAAACCGCAAGCAATGTAGGTGTTGAAGCACGTTGGCTAGGAAAAACCTAGGAAGTAACCTAGAGGAACCAGGCTATGAGGGGTGGCCAGTCCTCTTCTGGCTGTGCCGGGTGGAGATTATAACAGAACATGGCCAATGGTCAAATAATGGGTCTGGGACAGCTAGCACGTCCGGTGAACAGATTCCATAGCCACAGGTAGAACAGTTAAAACTGGAGCAGCAGCACGGCCTGTTGGACTGGGGACAGTAAGGAGTCCTCCTTGTTAATTTTGATTTTGACCCCCTCCTTTGTTCAAGGACATATTCCATTTTTGTTTGTCTCAGTTGTTGAATCTTATGTTCATACAGATATTTCCACATGTTAAGTTTGCTGAAAATAAACGCAGTTGACAGTAAGAGGACGTTTCTTTTTTTGCTGAGTTTACATACATGGTGACATGACTTTCACAATTCTGTTACATTACATAAGTATTCAGACCCTTTGCTATGAGACTCAGTTGAGCACAGGTGCATCCTTTTTTTAAATCCTTGATGTTCCTATAACATGATTTGGAAAGGCACACACCTATTTATATAAGGTCCCACAGTTGACGGTGCATGTCACAGCAAAAACCAAGCCATGGGGTTGAAGGAATTATCCGTAGAGCCCTGAGACAGGGAGCTGACCAATAACCCGATGGTCACTCTGACAGAACTCACGAGTTCCACTTTGGAGATGGTTGTCCTTCTGGAAGGTTATCCCATCTCTACAGCATTCCACCAATCAGGCCTTTATGGTAGAGTGGCCAGATGGAAGCCACTCCTCAGTAAAAGGCACATGACAGCCTGCAATGAGTTTGCCAAAAGTCACCTAATGACTCTGACCATGTGAAACAAGATTCTCTGGTCTGATGAAACAAAGATTGAATTCTTTGGCCTGAATGCCAAGCGTCACGTCTGGAAGAAACCTGGCAGCATCAATGGCAGGGACCGGGAGACTAGTCAGGATTGAGGGAAAGATGAACAGAGCAAAGGGGTGAGAGGTTCACCTTCCAACAGGACAATGACCCTAAGCGCATAGCCAAGACAATGCAGGAGTGGCTTCGGGACAAGTCTCTGAATGTTCTTGAGTGGCCCAGCCAGAGGCCGGACGTGAACCCGATCAAACATCTCTGGAGACACCTGAAAATAGCTGTGCAGCGACGCTTCCCATCCAACCTGCACTTGAGAGGATCTGCAGAGAAGAATGGGAGAAACTCTTCAAATACAAGGGTCAAGCTTGTAGCGTCATACCTAAGAGGATTCGAGGCAGTAATCACTGCCAAAGGTGCTTCAACAAAATACCTGAGTAAAGGGTCTGAATACTTATGTAAATGTGATTTTTAAGGCATGTCTAAAGGCTTTAACGTAACAAATGTCGAAAAATTCGAGGGGTCTGAATACTTTCTGAAGATACTGTCATGTTCTGTCATCTAAGGGGTATGTATTTCTTGGTATGGGGGTGGGATTGTGGATTATGTGCAGCGCCCTACAGACACTGCTGCCATATCACTATTGTTGTCAGGAAGCAGTCAAAGACTGTGTTCAGATGAGATGATTGGGATGGTAACCGGCACCCAGTGGCATCCCAGCTGCCACCAAGATGCTAAAATGACCGCTGAAATTAGACCACTTGAGTTGTCGGTCTTGTCTATGTATTCTATGATGTTCTCATCTCACCCCCCCCACCCCGCTCTCTCTTTTCTCCACCCTCTGTTGCAGCTGAAACTTATAGATCGATCCATCGTTATCCGAGACATTGTGCGGCGGATGAATTCTAACGTAAGCCGAGCTCCCTCTCCTGTCGTATCACTACACTGTTTTAGCTGATGACACCCTACATGACTAGTGTACCAACACAGGACGACTGTCCAGGCTGCGGTGTTTGATGTAGAATGTGCTAACATGCCTTTATCAGAAAGCTCTTACCTACCATCTTTAAGATGCGGACTGATGCAAGCACACTGATATATTGAGTAAACATTTTAGCGTAGGTGTATCTTAAGCTAATATCCAACACCTGTCCCTAGGTGGTATTATTGAGAACGCACCGACACAAATTGGTGCGTTGTCTTTGGGTAGGGCGATGGTGATATGGTAACCCTTGTCTTGTTTGCGGTTGTGGTTTCCAGGACAACCAGTGTGGCATCGTGACCAACATCGACATCGAGTGTGCTGTAAAACTAGTGGGGACCAACTGTGTCCTTTACCCTGTCAACAGTAAAGACCTACATCACATCTGGGTAAGAAAAACAGATGCCATAATGTTCTCTTGAGCACCCTATGTCCACAGAGAAGTAGCAAGATGGAAGCATTTCCATGTGATTTATCAAATGAATTTGTTCTTGTTAGGATTTCTATTTTAATGAACCATTTGCTTATAAATACTCATTTAATTAGGCTATTCAATTGTCTTGTCCTTTTCGAGTATCTCCTGTGGTAGCCTATGCCTGTAAGGTGGTCCATAATTTACTCCTTTATTCTTTGGCAAAGAGATGCATAGTACGAGTCAAAGGTTTGGACACCTACTCATCCCAGGGTTTTTCTACATTGTAGAATAATGACATCAAAACTATGAAATGACACAATCATGCAGTAACCAAAAAAAGTGTTAAACAAATCAAAATATATTTTATGTTTGAGATTCTTCAAAGTAGCCACCCTTTGCCTTGATGACAGCTTTGCACACTCTTGGCATTCTCTCAACCAGCTTCATGAGATAAGGGGAACCTAGAATGCATTTAATTTAACAGGTGTGTGCCTTGTTAAAAGTACATTTGTGGAATTTCTTTCCTCCTTAATGCAGTTGAGCCAATCAGTTGTGTTGTGACAAGGTTTTGGTGGTATACAGAAGATGGTCTTATTTGGTTAAAGACCAAGTTCAAATTATGGCAAGAACAGGTCAAATATGCAAAGAGAAACAACAGTCCATCATTACTTTATGAAATGAAGGTCAGTCAATGCGGTCGCAAAAACCATCAAGCGTTATGATGAAACTGGCTCTCATGAGGACCGCCAGAGGAAAGGAAGAGCCAGAGTTACCTCTGCTGCAGAGGATAAGTTCATTAGAGTTACCAGCCTCAGAAATTGCAGCCCAAATAAATGCTTCAGAGTTCAAGTAACAGACGCATCACAACATCAAGTGTTCAGAGGAGACTGTGAATGGTCGAATTGCTGCAAAGAAACCACTACTAAAGAACACCAATAATAAGAGACATTATTGGGCCAAGAAACACGAGCAATAGCCATTAGACCTGGTGGAAATCTGTTCTTTGGTCTGATGAGTGCAAATGTGAGATTTATGGTTTTAACCGCCATGTCTTTGTGAGACGCAGAGTAGGTGAACGGATGATCTCTGCATGTGTGGTTCCCACTGTGAAGAATGGAGGTGTGGGCGTGCTTTGCTGGTGACACTGCCTGATTTTATTTAGAAATCAAGGCACACTTAATCAGCATTGCTACAACAGCATTCTGCAACGATACTCCATCCCATCTGGTTTGCGCTTAGAGGGACTATTTGTTTTTCAACAGGACAATGACCATAAACACACCTCCAGGCTGTGTAAGGGCTATTTGACCAAGAAGGAGAGTGGCGTGCAGCATCAGATGGCTACTTTGAAGAATTTCAAATATAAAATATATTTTGGTTACTACATAATTCCATATGTGTTATTTCAGAGTTCTGATGTCTTCACTATTATTCTACATTGTAGAAAATAGTACAAATAAAGAAAAACCTGGGAATGAGTGTGTCTGAACGTTTGACTGGTACTGTATGCGTACCACATCAATGTCTCTGTTTCAATCATTTGTTTCATGCGTGTCCCCTGCTAGTCCTTCATGTATGGGGACTACATAGCCTACGACTTCTGGCTGGGGAAGGTGTACGACCTGACCAACCACATCATCCTCAAGCTTTCCAATGGAGCCAGGTACAAAATCTGTCCTAGTCTGAGTGTCAATTCAAAACGGTTTCATTTACATCTGTCTGCTTCATGCTTCGCCTCAACTTCTCTCTACCACCGCAGGTGTTCCATGAATGTGGAGGACGGAGCCAAGCTGTACGACGTCTGTCCGCACGTCAGTGACTCGGTAGGTGAAATGCCACGAGCTGCGTTTTTTGATGTTGTGTGAAAACGTAGCCGTCTGCCCTCGTCCACTGCACTTTACTGATCTGATAAGGCTGGCTAGGTGGACGCAAATGAATTGAACAGCCTATTCCTCCTTATTGACCATAGGTAGTGGTGTAATACTTTGTAACAGGGCTGGGGGTCAATTCCATTTGAGCCGAGGTCAGTTTAGGAAACCGATTTTTGAAAATTGAGTTTAAAAGGAATCGACCCTAATCTTATTTAAGGTAGCAGGTGGCGTGCGTCCAATATTAATCGAAAACTGTTGGGCGTTGACTGGGAATACCTAGGTGTTACTCCTGTAGCACTTTGGCTGTTATTTCAGAAACAATACAACCGTGTCTACGTAGTCAACTTTTTCTTATTAAAAAAACACACAAAAAACACACAACCTTGTTAAGTACTAGCTATGTTCTCTTATCACTTGTTGAAACGACCAATGAGCAGCAGGATATCTTAGAGCTTTTTTAGATTCTCAATGGACTGGTTCAGGGAAACTGTCTCTGTGTGTTAGTGAGATGCATCTCCTCCCTGTTTGGTAGGGTCTTTTCTTCGACGAGACCTATGGTTTCTACCCAGGCCAGGTGCTGATCGGGCCGGCCAAAGTCTTCTCCAATGTGCAGTGGCTCTCCGGGGTCAAGCCCGTGCTCCGCAAGAAGAGCAAGTTCAGGGTGGTGGTCGAAGAGGTATGATGGCAATTTGCACATTTTACATTACTCACAGGCAATAACTTGGGCCCTGAGTTTTTCCTGTTTTTTACCGACCCACAAACCTTACCACCTAATAATAGGCTTAGCTGCTGAAGTACGTGTGATGTCACTGCTCTAATTGCTCATCTGTGTTTTCATGTGACACCCCCCCATAGGTCCAGGTGGCGGAGCTGAAGGTGACGTGGATCACCAAGAGTTACTCCCCCAAGGGCACGGACAGCGTCTACCCCCCTCCGTCTACCATCTCCCAGGAGAACCTCTGCAGGTACTGAACTGCACCCCGTTTGTCTGTTCATTTCAATTCTCTACACTGATCCTTTTTTTTTTTACAAGAGCACGTGTGTGTGTGTGTGCCTAAGTTGACAAATGTAGGCGCACACAAAGAACTTTAGTAGCGTAATGACAAATATTTGAGATATTAAAGCTAGAATCCTTCATTTTTCTAGGTGCGCTGGTACTTCAGAATTCCAGGTAGCACAGCAAATATTTCGCCGCATATGCGAGTAAAATGATCGCGCTCTAGAGTCCTGTATTCGTAGATTCGTTCTACCATCCATCCACACTTGGGAGCACAGAGGCTGCAGTTTTCCATTTTATAGATATACAGCGTATGAGCAGTCTATTTCTGGTTGACTCACGTTATATACACACCTCACAATCACACCTCACACTTGCATGCGTGTCTTAATTGGATGTTTACATGAACAGGGTGAAGTTTTAATTTCATAACAAGGGCCGCGTTCCTTTTCTGCGAGCCACACTGTAAGCCTATATGTTCTTAGCTGGAGAAAGAGCAGCTTTTCTCAGAAGTTCCAAACGGTCACAACCATTGGCTTTTGAGATGGGCTGATATTCAAAGATGTGCTATATTGACCCCCGAAGGTCGCTGTCCACGCCCCCGCGGAAATCTGTTTAGCTTAATAAAAATACCCCCATTTTTTAAAAATCTGTCAGTTTTTAAGGTTGAGATCTGCATTGGATGCGTTTCAATCCACTACTTCCTCATCCACGGTGAAAGTTGACAGCGCTAGAGTGGTGTTCGTCAACCTGAGACATCCGAAAATCGGTCTTCTCACAATGTCATCCAAATTATTTGCTCTACGACCCCCACAAGTAACTTGGGCCTCGTCCGAAGTCGGTTCAGCCCGTCTGCCAACTTCTGTCTATAGCGTCTGATCAGTTTGGGCAACCACATAAATACGAGGCCTCTGTGGAAAGGTGAGATTCTCATGAACACGTACGTACATGTCGATTGTTTTGCTCTACGACGTCCACAGGTCTGTCTAAATGTTCCCCGATACGAGTTGAAAAAATGGATGGAAGTATACACTACCGTTCACCGTTCAAAAGTTTGGGGTCACTTAGAAATGTCCTTGATTTTTAAAATTAAAACACTTTTTATTTTTGTCCATTTAAAATAACTTCAAATTGATCAGAAATACAATGTAGACATTGCTAATGTTATAAATGACTATTGTAGCTGGAAACGGCAGATTTTCTTTTTTAATGGGATATCTACATGGGCGTACAGAGGCCCATTATCAGCAACCATCACTTCTGTGTTTTCCAATGGCACGTTGTGTTAGCTAATCCAAGTTTATAATTTTTAAAGACTAATTGAGCGTTAGAAAACCCTTTTGCAATTATAATCGTACCCACAAATGCTGATGTTCTAGATACTCAACTTTTCTAAAGAAGGACAATTTTATTGCTTTTTAGCAACAGCTTATCAGCTGTTTTAACATAAATGCAAAAGGGTTTTCTAATGCTTAATTAGCCTTTTAAAATGAAAGGACATTTCTAAGTGACCCCAAACCTTTGAACGGTAGTGTATATGGAAACTGTCTGTGCCAAAAATGTGTTAATATGGGCTAATAGCAGTAAGGCCAAATACAAGTTGTCACCTTTACGGCTTGGACAGGACTTAGACTGTTAGGTGCCAAAAATAAGGGGTTAAATACATGTAAAAACAAATGCATCCTCATATTTCTTATCTCTGCTATAGGACAGACACTTTCTTTTGTTCCATGTAGTGAATCTGTTATTCAATGCATTTGTATGGGCTAATAGGGGTAATGAATGTGTATCAAGTAGCACATGTATCTAGATGGAGAGCTGCTCATCCCTAGCACACACCCATTCTTTTGCTTCATATACCCTTCTAATAACCCCCCATACGTGTGTTCTGATCCAGAGTGAAGCGTCTGGGCTTCTACGACCACACCCAGAGGCAGCTGGGGGAGAGGGCCCTGTACGTGTTCCCAGCCAAGGGAGACACCACACACATCACCTGTGAGTGGCCCGACGGGGCCCCCGGACTCCCAGAGGACCCCGTAGCCAGGAAGGTGTGTGTGCGAGTGAGGAGGAAAGGGAGAGGAAATGTTTCTATATATACAGTACCAGTCAAAAGTCCAGACACCTACTAATTCATGGGTTTTTCTTTATTTTAACTATTTTCTACATTGTAGAATAATAGTGACGACATCAAAACTATGAAATAACACATATGGAATCGTGTTGTAACCAAAAACATGTTAAACAAATTAAAATATATTTGAGATTCTTCAAAGTAGCCACCATTTGCCTTGACAGCGTTGCACACTCTTGGCATTCTCCCAAACAGCTTCATGAGCTAGTCACCTGGAATGCATTTCAATTAACAGGTGTGTCTTGAGCCAATCAGTTGTTTTGTGACAAGGTAGGGGTGGTATACAGAAGATAGCCCTATTTGGTAAAATACCAAGGTTGAAACGACAGTCCATTACGTTAAGACAAGTAAGTCAATCTGGAACATTTCAAGAACTTTGAAAGTTTCTTCAAGTGCAGTCGCAAAAACCATCAAGCGCTATGATGAAACTGGCTCTCATGAGGACCGCCACAAGAAAGGAAGACCCAGAGGATAAGTTCATTAGTTAACTGCACCTCAGATTGCAGCCCAAATAAATACTTCAGTTCAAGTAACGGACACATCTCAACATCAACTGTTCAGAGGAGACTGTGAATAAGAGCTTCATGGTCGAATTACTGAAAGGAAACCACTACTAAAGGACACCAATAAGAGACTTGCTTGGACCAAGAAACACGAGCAATGGACATTAGATCGGTGAAAATCTGTCCTTTTGGTCTGTCCAAATTTGAGATTTTTGGTTCCAACTGCTATGTCTTTGTGAGACGCAGAGTAGGTGAACGGAGGATCTCTGCATGTGTGGTTCCCACCGTGAAGCATGGAGGAGGTGGTGTGGGGGTGCTTTGCTTTGCTGTTGACATTGTCTGTGATTTTATTTAGAATTCAAGGCACACTTAACCAGCATGGATACCACGGCATTCTGCAGCGGTATGCCATCCCATCTGGTTTGCGCTTAGTGGGACCATTTTTTTTTTAACAGGCCAATGACCAAACACACTTCCAGGCTATGTAAGAGGTATTTTACCAAGAATGAGAGTGATGGATTGCTGTATCGGCTCACCTAACCTCATCCCAATTGAGATGGTTTGGGATGAGTTGGACCGCAGAGTGAAGGAAAAGCAGCCAACAAGTGCTCAGCATATGTGGGAACTCCTTCCTACTCCTTTTTGGAAAAGTATTCCAGGTGAAGCTGGTTTTGAGAGCGCCAAGAGTGTGCAAAGCTGTCATCAAAGCAAAGGGAAGTGAAGAATCTCAAATGTAAAATATATTTTGATTTGAACACTTAAAAAAAATGGTTACTACATGATTACATGTGTTATTTCAGTTTTGAGGTCTTCACTATTCTAGAATGTAGGAAATTGTAAAAATAAACACCCTTGAATGAGTAGGTGTTCAAACTCTTGACTGGTATTGTGCGTGCATGTCCCCATTTTGTGTGAAACAATTGGTAACAATGTTGCCTCTTTTTGCAGAGATACTCCATGTATCCAACTTTCTTCCCTCGTTGCATGCACTAACAACTGTGTGTTTGCCATGGTTCGTATTATCTCAGTGTCCTATGACAATGTCCTTCCTGCAGTTGAAAAGGATGTTCAAGAAGGAGTCGTTAGGGAAGAAGACCAGTGAGAGTGCAGACACGCAAGGAGCAAACCAGCACTCCACCGACAAGACGGACAGCTTTTATGGTACATGCTGATTTTGATTTATGTCTGTTGCTCATCAGAAATGTTGCCTTGTCATTTTTTGGCAGATATCCTCACTTAAACAGATGACGAGCACAAACTCCATTTGTAGAATAATTTTAGCTCCATACAGTCTACACCTGATAACTGGCCATCTGATAACTGCACACATTGTGCAGGGTAGTTCGCCCCACAATTAAAATCTATTCTTTATGCTTTGCTCAGTTCCAAGTCACTGCTTATACCACTAATCAATTATACATGTAAAACCAACTCGACAACCATCACCTGTCTTCTCCCCCCTCACACCCAGGTGACCTCAAGCCTGACAACACCCACCCAGACTCCACTGACCACAACGCCCTCCCCCGCCCTCACCACCCTAACAACGGCCCCAACCACGCCCTCCAGCCCTTGACCCTGTGCGCTCCTGCCTCCTCTGACCCATGGCCCGAGCCCTCGGAGCAGGACGCAGACGACGAGGCGGGGGCGGAGGACACTGACGACTCCTTGTCGCTGACGTCGTCGGCGAGCAGCACGGCGTCGTCGCAGAGCGGCGGTCTGGGGGGCCTGAACAGGAAGAAGAGCATCCCTCTGTCCATCCGCAACCTGAAGAGGAAGCACAAGAAGAAGAGGACCAAGTTCTCCCGCGAGTTCAAGCCCGGCGACAGGTGAGCCAGTTATCAATGAAATCCGTTTGTATTCATGTAATGCTATGTGACTAAATGTAGCAGACTACAATTGTATATAAATGGCTACAAATGTAGCATGGTAAGTCAGTCTAGGCCACACTTTAGTCCTCTGCCTTCTATCCCTCCCTCACGCCCTCCCTTTCTGAACTTCTGCAATTCCTCCCTCTCTTGCACCCTCCCTTTTTCTCTCTCTCCATTCAGGAGATGGTCCCTCCCTGGCCATCTCCTTTTCTCCTTGGCACGTGTAAAGGATGATCAATAGCTTGCTGGCAAGAATTGAGCTTCCCGCTGGCAAAAATTCTGCGTCCTTGAACCCAGTGTCACTTTTATTTTTTGTCACATTCACCGGATAGGTGCAGTGCAAAGTGTTGTTTTACATGGTCAGCCATAGTAGTACGGCGCCCCTGGAGAAAATGAGGGTGATGTGCCTTGCTCAAGGGCACATTGTGCCTCTCCCAGCTTCTGATGCCGCCCACCCCTGTACAGATGATACACAATCACATCATTATCTTGTCTTCGGGTACAGCCTCTGTCTCTGGCCTAAATGGCACCCTACTCCCTATGTAGTACACTACTTTTGTCAAAAATAGAGCACTGTATAGGGAATAGGGTGCCACTTCCATTTGGGACGCTTACACACAGAGCCGATCAACTTACACCCTACACCCAGCCTACACTTACACCCTTACACCCAGCCGAACAAGACCAGTGTTCATCGATCCAACATCTTGTCTCCCAGAAAATGTCCTCTCTTCCTTACGGACTTTCTGATGGCTTGTTACTACCTACGGGGATCGATTTCAGGCTGATTTCCCGGAGCAGATGTCCACTAATGACCCTGGTTGTTATTAGGCTGTGTGGATGCTGCCAGTGACGGTGTGACCTGGCCTTGTCTTAAAATCTTGAACCAGTCTACCACCAATCCAGTACTAGTACCACTCCATAATCTAATATAGTACTAATCTAGTGCCAATCCAGTACTTTTCCTAGTACCAATTTGAATCTAGTACAAATAACAATCCAAAGGTTATACTAGCATCAACCTAATTATTATTGTTGCGACGTGAAAATGAATACGCTCTCAACCGCACTGCTCTCCTTGTGGTCCTTTGACTAAAAACCCGATAGTTAAGTTCCTCTGTTATAAAAATCACACCGGTACCCACAATTAGACCTAGCTCTGCACCATTAGTTGGACGTTTCCAAATAGGTTGAAGTTTGGGTCAATGTAACCTTTTCTCAAGACATTGCAGAATTCGAGTACTTTAAATTCTACCAGGCGCCATTCGAACACGGCAAAGATTCCAAGGCTGCACATCTGAAATGGCACCCCCTTCCTTATATTAATGGCACCCCCTTCCTTATATAGTGTACTAATTTTGACCAGATCCTTGGTTAAAAGTAGTGCATTATACAGGCAATATGATGCTATTTCAGATGCTGCCTAAGGCTGTGATTTTCCCTCCTTTTAAACTGCCTTGTAGATCAGATCTGGTGGTTAAATATAGCTGGCTGCTGATAAATCATGTAGCATGTGCTTAGGTGTGCCCAGATAACATCCAGGTCCTCTGATTGAAAGAGACAGACGGGGAGAGAGAGAGGGGGGAAAGGGTGATGGAGAGGGAGACAGAGGGTCAAAGAGCCAGGGAGATCAAGGGGGAGAAAAAAAGCTGAGATTGAGTTGCGGGAGGGAGAGCGAGCGAGAGGAAGATTGATGGGGGGAATAAAACGGCAAGGGAGAAGTAGTGACTGAAGTTAAGAGGCAGAGCAGGGGGAAAGTGGCTGAATTCTAGTGGGGGATTGAATTGAGGTAGAGGAGAGATTTGATTTAAAGAAAAGACACAACATGAGATGTAAACTCAGCAAAAAAATAAATAAACGTCCCTTTTTCAGGACCCTGTCTTTTAAAGATGGTTCGAACAAATCCAAATAGCTTCACAGATTTTCATTGTAAAGGGTTTAAACTAGAGGTCGACCGACTATTCGGAATAGGCGATTTAATTAGGGCCGATTTTCAAGTTTTCATAACAATCGGAAATCTGTATTCTTGGGCGGCGATTTATTATTATTTATAAAATAAAATGTTTTACCTTTATTTAACTAGGAAAGTCAGTTAACACATTCTTATTTTCAATGACGGCCTAGGAACGGTGGGTTAACTGCCTTGTTCAGGGGCAGAACAACAGATTTTCACCGTGTCAGCTTGGGGGATCCAATCTTGCAACCTTACAGTTAACTAGTCCAACACAATAACGACCTGCCTCTCTCTCGTTGCACTCCAAAAGGAGACTGCCTGTTACGCGAATGCAGTAAGTTGCTAGTTAGCATTAAACTTATCTTATTAAAAAAATCAATCATAATCACTAGTTAACTACACATGGTGGTTGATATTACTAGACATTATCTAGCGTGTCCTGCGTTGCATATAATCTGACTGAGCATACAAGTATCTAAGTATCTGGCTGAGCGGTGGTAGGCAGAAGCAGGCGCGTAAACATTCATTCAAACAGCACTTTCGTGCGTTTTGCCAGCAGCTCTTCATTGTGCGTCAACGCATTGCGCTGTTTATGACTTCAAGCCTATCAACTCCCGAGATGAGGCTGGTGTAACCGAAGTGAAATGTCTAGCTAGTTAGCACTCGCTAATAGCGTTTCAAACGTCACTTGCTCTGAGCCTTCCAGTAGTTGTTCCCCTTTCTCTGCATGGGTAACGCTGCTTCGATGGTGGCTGTTGTCGTTGTGTTGCTGGTTCGAGCCCAGGGAGGAGCGAGGAGAGGGACGGAAAGCTATACTGTTACACTGGCAATACTAAAGTGCCTATAAGAACATCTAATCGTCAAAGGTTAATGAAGGGAAATAGTCCTATAATTCCTATAATAACCACAACCTAAAACTTTTTACCTGGGAATATTGAAGACTCGTGTTAAAAGGAACCACCAGTTTTCATATGTTCTCATGTTCTGAGCAAGGAACTGAAACATTAGCTTTCTTACATAGCACATATTGCACTTTTACTTTCTTCTCCAACACTTTGTTTTTGCATTATTTAAACCAAATTGAACATGTTTCATTATTTCTTTGAGGCTAGATTGATTTTATTGATGTATTATATTAAGTTAAAATAAGTGTTCATTCAGTATTGTTGTAATTGTCATTATTACACATAAAACAAATTTTAAAAAATGGCTGATTAATCTGTATCGGCTTTTTTTTTGGTCCTCCAATAATCGGTATCGGCGTTGAAAAATCAGAATCGGTCGACCTCTAGTTTAAACACGGTTTCCCATGCTTGTTCAATCAACCATAAACAATGAACATGCACCTGTGGAACAGTCACGAACAGCTTACAGACGGTAGGCAATTAAGGTCACAGTTATGAACTTAGGACACTAAAGATGCCTTTCTAAGGACTCTGAAAAACTCCAAAAGAAACATGCCCAGGGTCCCTGCTCATCTGTGTGGATGTGTCTTACTTAGGCATGCTGCAAGGAGGCATGAAGACTGCAGATGTGCCAGGGCAATAAATTGCAATGTCCGTACTGTGAGACGCCTAAGACGGCACTACAGGGAGACTGGGTGGACAACTGATCGTCCTCAGTGGCAGACCACATGTAACAACACCTGCACAGCATCGGTACAGCCGAACATCACACCTGCAGGACAGGTACAGGTACTGCCCGAGTTACACCAGGAATGCACAATCCCTCCATCAGTGCTGATGACTGTCCGCAATAGGCTGTGAGAGGCTGGACTGAGGGCTTGCTGGACTGAGGCCTGTTGTAAGGCAGGTGGGCACAAACCCACTGTCGCTGGACCAGACAGGACTGGCAAAAAGTGCTCTTCACTGATGAGCCGCAGTTTTGTCTCACCAGGGGTGATGGTCGGATTCGTGTTTATTTTCAAAGGAAAGAGCGTTACACCGAGGTCTGGGGCCATGTGTCACAGCATCATCGGACTGAGATTGCCTGCAATGACAACAATCTCAACGCTGTGCGTTACAGGGAAGACATCCTCCTCCCTGATGTGGTACCCTTCCTGCAGGCTCATCCTGACATGACAATGCCACCAGCCATACTGCTCGTTCTGTGCGTGATTTCCTGCAAGACAGGAATGTCAGTGTTCTGCCATGGCCAGCGAAGAGCCCGGATCTCAATCCCATTGATCAGGTCTGGGACCTTTTTTTATTTATTTGACCTTTTTATTTAACTCGGCAAGTCAGTTAAGAACAAATTCTTGTTCAGGGGCAGAACGACAGATTTGTACCTTGTCAGCTCGGGGATTTGAACTTGCAACCTTTCGGTTACTAGTCCAATACTCTAACCGCTGGGCTACCCTGCCACCCCGACCTGTTGGATCGGAGGATGAGGACTATGCCCATTCCCCCCAGAAATGTCCGGGAACTTGCAGATGCCTTAGTGGAAGAGTGGACTAACATCTCACAGCAAGAACTGGCAAATCTGGTGCAGTCCATGAGGAGGAGATGCACTGCAGTACTTAATGCAGCTGATGGCTACACCAGATACTGTTACTTTTGATTTTGAACCCCCCCCCGTTAGTCACACGTCTGTGGAACTTGTTCAGTTTGTCTCAGTTGTTGAATCTTGTTATGATCATAGAAATACAGATGCACTCGAAAGTTTTATATACACTTAGGTTGGAGTCATTCAAATTTCTTAAGAAACTATAGTTTTTGCAAGTCGGTTAGGACATCTACTGTGTGCGTGACACAAGTAATTTTTCCAACAATTGTTTACAGACAAACGCCTGAAGGTACCATGTTCATCTGTACAAATAATAGTACGCAAGTATAAACACCATGGGTCCAAGCAGCTGTCATACCGCTCAGGAAGGAGACTCGTTCTGTCTCCTAGAGATGAATGTACTTTGGTGCAAAAAGTGCAAATCAATCCCAGAACAACGGCAAAGGATCTTGTGAAGATGCTGGAGGAAACGGGTACAAACTTATCTATAGCCACAGAAAAATGTGTCTTATATCAACAACCTGAAAGGCTGTTGAGCAAGGAAGAAGCCACTGATCTAAAACCGCAATAAAAAAAGTCAGACTACGATTTGCAACTGCACATTGGGAGAAAGATTGTAGTTTTTGGAGAAATGTCCTCTGGTCTGATGAAACAAAAATAGAACTGTTTGGCCATAATGACCATCTTTATGTTTGGAGGGAAAAGGGGGAGCCTTGCAAGTCGAAGAACCCCATCCCAACCGTGAAGCACGGGGGTGGCAGCATTATGTTGTGGGGATGCTTTTCTGCAGGAGGGGCTGGTGCACTTCAGATAATGTCTTCATGAGGAAGGAATATTTGGGTCTTCCAAATGGACACTGACCCCAAGCATACTTGCAAGCAAAGTTGTGGCAAAATGGCTTAAGGACAACAAAGTAAAGGTATTGGAGTGGCCATCACAAAGCCCTGACCTCAATCCCAAAGAAAGGTTGTGGGCAGAACTAAAAGCGTGTGCGAGCAAGGAGGCCTACAAACCTGACTCAGTTACACCAGCTCTGTCAGGAGCTATTTCACCCTATTTAAAGGCAATGCTACCAAATACTAATTGAGTGCATGTAAACGTCTGACCCACTGGGAATGTGTTTAAAGAAATAAAAGCTGAAATTAATCATTCTCTACTATTATTCTGACATTTCACATTCTTCAAATAAAGTGGTGATCTTAATTTACCTAAAACAGGGAATTTTTACTAGGATTAAATGTCAGGAATTGTCAGTATTTGGCTAAGTTTTAAATACAGTTTAAGTCAGAAGTTTACACATGTTAAGTTTGCTGAAAATAAATGCAGTTGACAGTGAGAGGACGTTTCTTTTTTTTTGCTAAGTTTATATTATGTATGGAGGGAAACCGTGGCAGAGGAGATCAGGCTCCCCCACCCTGCGATATCTTTGATTCGCTCTGCTGCTGCGCATATGGCTTAGTCAGTTTAACATTACATTCTTTAACATGTCGGCATTTTCCACTCTTAACCAGAACTTCTTGCTGAAATAGTTGAGCCTTGTCGGTGAAGACACAAATTCCAGTATTAGTTACTTAGTCACTGGTTCTAATATCTGCCATCTCCCTGTTTATTACCGTCAGGGTGGCAGTAGAAGTGGTGTCCACCAAGACCTCGGCCGACGTCCTCTGGAAGGACGGCCGTATGGAGACCCTCATCCGCTCCAATGACCTCATCCCCATCCAGCACCTCGACAACCATGAGTTTTGCCCCGGAGACTTTGTTGTCGACAAACGACGTAAGTAGCTAGCTCACTTCACACTCGCCTTCAGGCCTTGTACAGTGCATTTGGAAATTAATCAAACTTTTTCCACATTTTGTTACGTTACAGCCTTATTCTAAAATTGATTAAATAGTTTCCCCCCCTTATCAATCCACACACACTACCCAATAATGGCAAAGCAAGAACAGGTTTTTAGACATTTTTGCAAATGTATAAAACATTCAACTGAAATATCACGTTTCCATAACTATTCAGACCCTTTACTCAGTACTTTGTTGAAGCACCTTTGGCAGCGATTACAGCCTCGATTCTTCTTGGGCATGATGCTACAAGCTTGGCACACCTGTATTTGGGGAGTTTCACCCATTTCTTCTCTGCAGATCCTCTCAAGCTCTGTCAGGTTGGATGGGGAGCGTTGCTGCACAGCTATTTTCAGGCTCTGGCTGGGCCACTTAAGGACATTGACCCTTGTCCTGAAGCCTGTCCTGCGTTGTCCTGTTAGAAGGTGAACCTTCACCCCAGTCTGAGGTACTGAGCGCTCTAGTGCATGTTTTCATCAAGGATCTCTTTGTACTTCATTCTGTTCTTTTGGAGTTTGCCAAAAGGCACCTAAAGACTCTGACCATGAGAAACAAGATTCTCTGGTTTGATGAGACAAAGGTTGAACTTGTTGGCCTGAATGCCCAGCGTCACATCTGGAGGGAACCTGGCACCATCCCTACAGTGAAGTGTGGTGGCAGCATCATGTTGTGAGGATGTTTTTTAGCGCCAGGCACATAGACTGGTCAGGATCGAGGCAAAGATAAAAGGAGCAAAGTACAGAGATCCTTGATGAAAACCTGCTCCAGAGCACTCAGTTCCTCAGACTGGTGTGAAGGTTCACCTTCCAACAGGATAATGACTCTAAGCACACAGCCAAGACGCCGCAGGAGTGGCTTCGGGAAAAGCCTCAATGTACTTGTTGCGTCATACCCAAAAAGACTTAAGCTTTAGTCACTGCCGAAGGTGCTTCAACAAAGTACTGTTTTTAAAGGGTCTTAATACTTACGCAAATGTGATATTTCAGTTTTACATTTTTTGGTAACATTTCTCAACCTGGTTTTCTACTATCAGCTTTTATAAGCGGTTTAGCAAAAAATGTACACTACCATTCAAAAGTTTGGGGTCACTTAGAAATTGGTTTTGAAAGAAAAACACTTTTTTTTTTTTGGTCCATTTAAAATAACTTCAAATTGACCAGAAATACACTAGACTTTGCTAATGTTGTAAATTACAATTGTAGCTATGCAACAAGGGAGCTATTTATCAGGTTGGCTTTCTTACTTGGTGTCCTTGGTGATACTCTGACCTGAGGCACAAAAGTTAACTTCAGCTCTGTCTTTGTATGTGTGTCTGTCTGTCTCTCTCTGTATGTCTGTCTGTCTGTCTCTCTCTGTATGTCTGTCTGTCTGTCTCTCTCTGTATGTGTGTCTGTCTGTCTATGTGTGGTCACACAGCCCAAGCTCCTACGGACCCGGGCGTGTACGGGGTCATCCAGTCGGGCGACCACAAAGGCAGGACGTGTGCTGTGAAGTGGATCAAACTCAACGCCTCCAGCGACGACGTGGAGGTCAGTCTGCTGGGCATTATGGGTCGTCTTGTGTCGCCGGGGGAACCACAACCTTCAAAAAAATAGCTCTATAGAAGTTGAATTTGGGCAAATCTGAAATGACTCTATTCCAAATGAGCCTATTCCACATATCGTGTGCTACTTTGGGCCAAAGCAATAGCCCCATGGTCCTATTGCTCTGCTCAAAAACAGTGCACTATACAGGGTGGCTTCTAGTGTCATTTGAGCTGCATGGTGTCAGTAATGGATGGTGGTTTTGTTTGTTTGTTTAGGTCACAGGAGAAGAGGAGGATGTTAGTGTGTACGACATCGCCGACCACCCAGACTTCCACTTCCGTACCACTGATATCGTCATCAGGATAGGGAACTCTGAGAACGGGCGGAATACGGAGTGCGAGAACGATGTAAGTTCAAAAAATGTCTTTCATTTTGGTTGTTGACATGTTAGTACTTTCCCTGTGGTGCTTGGAGTGTTCTTTGCCGGTCCACGTTGTACAGATGCTTTGGCATGGTTACAGATATCACCATAGTTGCTAAAAGCGTGCTCTGAAAGGAAATATCATCCAGTATACTATCGTGTAGAAAGAGTATTTTCACATACCGTTTTTTCATCTTTTTTAAAAACTTGTCCAGACGTCAGTAGGCCAGGTCTTCAGAGTGGACGTGAGCAGCAAGGTGGAGGTGGTGTGGGCCGACAACTCCATTACCATCGTCCTACCACAGGTACTCATGGTAATTGTAGTCTTTCTGTCCCTCACATGCGGTAGTTGTAGTGGTCGCTGATCGGTGGCTCTGTTGGTTTCTGTTAAGGTTCTGTTGGCTTGTGTTCACTATGACGTGTGCTACTGCTGTACCTTGCTCAGATTTCTGTTCATGCTAAATATGTGTTCATGCTAATTATCTTTTCAATCTGAATGTGTGTTGCAGATAGCATGCTGCTGGGTGACTTGCATGCTGCCCTTTTAAAAATGTTATTCTATACATTTTGATATTGACACGAAAAGCACTTAATGAATGTTAGCAATGATTAATGATTACGTATAAACGCAGTGATTTTGTTTTTCTCTAACCCCCCCTCAATCTAGCACCTGTACAACGTGGAGTCTGAGATCGAGGAGACTGACTATGACTCTGTGGAGGAGAGCAGCAGTGGCCTGTCCACGGAGGAGTGGGAGGACGAGAGCGACAGCTGGGAGACTGACAACGGCCTGACCACCAACGAGGACGACCAGCACCCTGCCAACGACGACACCGCCACCCCCACCGGCTCCAGCCCCTTCATCATCCCCCCAAAGGAGGGCGGCATAGCAGGGGCCACTACACCCACCAAGCCACCTAACTCCTCAGAGGACCTGGAGGGAGCTGGGGCTGTAGTCAGCCCAGGCACCGGTGCTGGAGGAACCACCCCTGGAGCAGGAGGGGGTGATGCAGCGGAGAAGCTCCCCGGGAAAGAGAGCACGCCGCGGGGCTTCCGTGAGCTCAAGGAGGCCCTGAAGATCCTGGAGAGCCTGAAGAACATGACGGTAGAGCAGCTATGGACCGGTGGCTCGCCTACCTCGCCCACGTCCGGTGCTGGGCCCGCCGCCAACGGGACTAACGCCAACGCCGCCACTGCCATCACTCCAGAGAAACCCACCAAGGAGAAGCGCTTCCTGGATGACATCAAGAAGCTCCAGGAGAACCTGAGGAAGACCCTGGACAATGTGGCCATTGTGGAGGAGGAGCGGATGGAGGCGGTGGTGGAGGGTGGGGCAGGAGGAGGTGGGAGCACGGAGGGAGGGGAAAGAGGGGGCGAAGAAAGGCCCCAGGAGGAGGCAGCGGCGGCGAAGACTCCAGGCGTGGCGCCAGAGTGGCCCAGCGATACGCCTGTTCTGTGCCAACAGAGTGGTGGAAAGCCCGGAGTCACCTTCACCAGTGCCAAGGGAGAGGTGTTCTCTGTGCTGGAGTGGTCACCAGGTGAGGACGCAATACTTTTAGCTTGTCATTGTTTGTCTTTGTTACTGAGACATCCACTAAACTAGTAGTACAGGGAGAACAATTCAATACCCCCAAAAATACCCTCTTTGAACATTTTAAATGCACTGGTCCATTACTTAAAATGGATTTTCAAATACTCACTAAATACCACAACATTTATCTGACTCCTGCCAGACACCCACACCTTTAAGAAGATGGAGTTCCAGCCGGCCGAGGCCAAGAAGTTTTTCAGCACCGTGAGGAAGGAGATGGCTCTGCTGGCCACCTCGCTGCCCGACGGCATCATGGTCAAAACCTTCGAGGACCGCATGGTATGTTCACCGACACCTAAGAAGAGAGACGTTTGGAAGTGATTCGAATGTAGTCGATGACATTCAAGTATTAAATTGCATCAGACCACTCTTCAGTGGCTAAAGTGACTCTGGTTTTGAGCTGCCAGTTTCTCTGCACTCATTAAACCCTCAACTTAAAATCTCTTCATGCTGTTATTTCTGAAGATAAGTGATGATAACTCTGAGGATGATAGTGAACGTGTGATATTCTCGTCTCTCTTCACCCCGTCCCTCTCTCTTCACAGGACCTGTTCTCAGCTCTGATCAAGGGGCCCACGCGCACCCCTTACGAGGACGGCCTGTTCCTCTTCGACATCCAGCTGCCAAACATTTACCCGTCGGTGCCGCCCCTCTTCCGCTACCTGTCACAGTGCAGCGGGCGCCTCAACCCCAACCTCTACGACAACGGCAAGGTCTGCGTCAGCCTGCTGGGCACCTGGATCGGCAAGGTAGAAGTAGACCTTTAATCCCTCACGAAAAAAGTGTGATGATTGGTATTTTTGCTTTTTTTATTAGGATCCCCATTAGCGGTTGCAAAAGGAGCAGCTACTCTTCCCGGGGCCCACACAAAACATGAAACATGACATAATACAGAACATCAAGGATAGAACTACAACAATCAAAAGGCACACAGCCCACATATCAATACCAATACACACGCATAAACTATCAAGGTCAAATACTTAGACCACCCATTACCTTCCCCTTGACTGTTATTAGACCACCCATTACCTTCCCCTTGACTGTTATTAGACCACCCATTACCTTCCCCTTGACTGTTATTAGACCACCCATTACCTTCCCCTTGACTGTTATTAGACCACCCATTACCTTCCCCTTGACTGTTATTAGACCACCCATTACCTTCCCCTTGACTGTTATTAGACCACCCATTACCTTCCCCTTCACTGTTATTAGACCACCCATTACCTTCACTGTTATTAGACCACCCATTACCTTCCCCATGACTGTTATTAGACCACCCATTACCTTCCCCTTGACTGTTATTAGACCACCCATTACCTTTCCATTGACTGTTCTTAGACCACCCATTACCTTCTCCTTGACTGTTCTTAAACCACCCATTACCTTTCCATTGACTGTTCTTAGACCACCCATTACCTCCCCTTTGACTGTTATTAGACCACCCATTACTTTCCCTTACACTGTTATTAGACCACTCATTACCTCCCCATTGACTGTTATTAGACCACTCATTACCTCCCCATTGACTGTTCTTAGACCACCCATTACCTTCTCCTTGACTGTTCTTAGACCGCCCATTACCTTTCCATTGACTGTTCTTAGACCACCTTCTCCTTGACTGTTCTTAGACCGCCCATTACCTTCCCCTTGACTGTTCTTAGACCACCCATTACCTCCCCTTTGACTGTTATTAGACCACCCATTACTTTCCCTTACACTGTTATTAGACCACTCATTACCTCCCCATTGACTGTTATTAGACCACTCATTACCTCCCCATTGACTGTTCTTAGACCACCCATTACCTTCTCCTTGACTGTTCTTAGACCGCCCATTACCTTTCCATTGACTGTTCTTAGACCACCCATTACCTTCTCCTTGACTGTTCTTAGACCACCCATTACCTTCCCTCTGACTGTTATTAGACCACCCATTACTTTCCCTTTCACTGTTCTTAGACCGCCCATTACCTTTCCATTGACTGTTATTAGACCACCCATTACCTTCTCCTTGACTGTTCTTAGACCACCCATTACCTTTCCATTGACTGTTCTTAGACCACCCATTACCTTCTCCTTGACTGTTCTTAGACCGCCCATTACCTTCCCCTTGACTGTTCTTAGACCACCCATTACCTTCTCCTTGACTGTTCTTAGACTACCCATTACCTTCCCTCTGACTGTTATTAGACCACCCATTACTTTCCCTTTCACTGTTCTTAGACCACCCATTACCTTCTCCTTGACTGTTCTTAGACCACCCATTTACCTTCCCTTTGACTGTTCTTAGACCACCCATTACTTTCCCTCTGACTGTTATTAGACCACCCATTACCTCCCCTTTCACTGTTACTAGACCACCCATTACCTTCTCCTTGACTGTTATTAGACCACCCATTACCTTCCCTTTGTCTTTAAAAAAATATTATTTTGAACATGAGCTGCTTGTATAAAATGTGCCTCATACTGTCTTTCCTGTTTATCAATCCTCAGGGTACAGAGAGGTGGACCAGCAAGTCTAGCCTGCTGCAAGTGCTTATCTCCATCCAAGGCAAGTCTAAACTGACCTCACTAGACCTATTCTTAGTCTCACGCAGTATTGATTCACCCCCCCCCACCACCTCATCCAGAATTTCTCATTACCAGTCAGGTTTGGGTCCTTTAGGCCCCCCCGTTGTCTTCCCTGCAGCAGAAGTGTATGTTTTATTCATGCCGTTCATTTGCTCATGTCTGCTTCGGCAACAGTGAGTGTCACACACCATCACCCTCTGACAAGACCGTTGTGGTTAAATTGCCTCACCTCCCTATCAGTAATATTCACCTCAGGATTTAGGAGACAATTATAGGATTTGTAGCTATCTCAAACTATGCTGATAGGCTTATTCAGTTTAATCCACGAAAGGCTAAATGCATTTGAGTTGTCAAAGGTGTTTGTGTTTAACCAAAGTTTGAGTCTTTAAGTACACTGGAATGAAGAGCTAATGTGTGAATGTCTTTGATTTCTAAGGTATTTGGGTCCTTTGTTGTTTTTATCTCAATTATCAAATAATTTTTGGTTAACAATTAAGTACCTTACTGTGTTTGTTTTAAATTAAAATGGTCAAAAGGGGAACAAATAGCTTCTTA
Organism: Oncorhynchus keta; assembly: GCF_023373465.1. Classification (NCBI taxonomy): domain Eukaryota; kingdom Metazoa; phylum Chordata; class Actinopteri; order Salmoniformes; family Salmonidae; genus Oncorhynchus; species Oncorhynchus keta. Next base: position 7,059,005 of record NC_068452.1, on the reverse strand, counting down.
GCAAATAGCAATTTCTTGAGCAAGATTTTCGCTCGGACTGTCTGGAATTGGTCTGGGAGGGGAAAACTGAAAACTAGCTGTTATTGGCGGAGGTTTGGAATTCTCTTAATGGTCTAATTACCTAATTTACTGGTACGCCTGGCACCTACAACCATACCCTGTTCAAAGGCACTTCAATCGTTTGTCTTGCCCATTCACCCTCTGAACGGAACACATCCACAATCCATGTGGTCCTTCTGTGGCTCAGTTGGTAGAGCATGGCGCTTGTAACGCCAGGGTAGTGGGTTTGATTCCCGGGACCACCCATACGTAGAATGTATGCACACATGACTGTAAGTCGCTTTGGATAAAAGCGTCAGCTAAATGGCATATATTATTATTATATTATATATTATGTGTCAAGGCTTAGAATTCCTTCTTTAACCTGTCTCCTCCCCTTCGTCTACACTGTTTTGGAAGTGGATTTAACAAAGTGACGTCATTAAGCGATCATAGCTTTCACCTGGTCTGTCTTGTTATGGACATTTGTATAGTCGCTGTATATAAAATGCAGGACAATCCCGTTTGACTGCACCGGGCCTTTTTTTAATTTTTCCTTGTGTGTCTAGAATAATCTAAAGTGTGTGTGTGTGTGTGTGTGTGTGTGTGTGTGTGTGTGTGTGTGTGTGTGTGTGTGTGTGTGTGTGTGTGTGTGTGTGTGTCTCCCAGGCCTGATCCTGGTCAACGAGCCCTACTACAATGAGGCAGGTTTTGACAGCGACCGGGGCCTGCAGGAGGGCTATGAGAACAGTCGCTGTTACAACGAGATGACTCTCATCAAGACGGTGCAGTCCATGACCCAGCTGCTGCAGACACCCATAGAGGTCGGGATACAGTCTGATCTGATTTACCTAGAGTCAATCTGTTTCTGTGTAGATTTTCGAAAATGATTTGGTTGTATTTGTGTGAATACAAAATGCAGTAAAAGTTCTCCCCCCAAATATATGGACGGTTTTTGTGTGCTGATAGTTGCTGTACAAATTTAAACTGTAAGTCTAATTGCCAAAGACTCATTTCAATTTTCGGAAGATTTAAGAAAACGTTTCTTATTACTGGATGAGTTGGGGTCAAATGGCAGGTGGTGATGGATAGTTATACACTGCTCAAAAAAATAAAGGGAACACTTAAACAACACAATGTAACTCCAAGTCAATCACACTTCTGTGAAATCAAACGGTCTACTTAGGAAGCAACACTGATTGACAATAAATTTCACATGTTGTGCAAATGGAATAGACAACAGGTGGAAATTATAGGCATTTAGCAAGACACCCCCAATAAAGGAGTGGTTCTGCAGGTGATGACCACAGACCACTTCTCAGTTCCTATGCTTCCTGGATGATGTTTTGGTCACTTTTGAATGCTGGCGGTGCTTTCACTCTAGTGGTAGCATGAGACTGAGTCTACAACCCACACAAGTGGCTCAGGATGTGCAGCTCATCCAGGATGGGACATCAATGCGAGCTGTGGCAAGAAGGTTTGCTGTGTCTGTCAGTGTAGTACCCAGAGCATGGAGGCGCTACCAGGAGACAGGCCAGTACATCAGGAGATGTGGAGGAGGCCGTAGGAGGGCAACCCAGCAGCAGGACCGCTACCTTCGCCTTTGTGCAAGGAGGAGCACTGCCAGAGCCCTTCAAAATGACCTCCAGCAGGCCACAAATGTGCCTGTGTCTGCTCAAACGGTCAGAAACAGACTCCATGAGGGTGGTATGAGGGCCCGACGTCCACAGGTGGGGGTTGTGCTTACAGCCCAACACCGTGCAGGACGTTTGGCATTTGCCAGAGAACACCAAGATTGGCAAATTCGCCACTGGCGCCCTGTGCTCTTCAGATGAAAGCAGGTTCACACTGAGCACATGTGACAGAGTCTGTAGACGCCGTGGACAATGTTCTGCTGCCTGCAACATCCTCCAGCATGACCAGTTTGGTCATGGTCAGTCAGTCATGGTGTGGGGTGGCATTTCTTTGGGGGCCGCACAGCCCTCCATGTGCTCGCCAGAGGTAGCCTGACTGCCATTAGGTACCGAGATGAGATCCTCAGACCCCTTGTGAGACCATATGCTGGTGCGGTTGGCCCTGGGTTCCTCCTAATGCAAGACAATGCTAGACCTCATGTGGCTGGAGTGTGTCAGCAGTCCCTGCAAGAGGAAGGCATTGATGCTATGGACTGGCCCGCCCGTTCCCCAGACCTGAATCCAATTGAGCACATCTGGGACATCATGTCTTGCTCCATCCACCAAAGCCACATTGCACCACAGACTGTCCAGGAGTTGGCAGATGCTTTAGTCCAGGTCTGGGCGGAGATCCCTCAGGAGACCATCCGCCACCTCGTCAGGAGCATGCCCAGGCATTGTAGGGAGGTCATACAGGCACATGGAGGCCACACACACTACTGAGCCTCATTTTGACTTGTTTTACGGACATTACATCAAAGTTGGATCAGCCTGTAGTGTGGTTTTCCACTTTAATTTTGAGTGTCACTCCAAATCCAGACCTCCATGGGTTGCTCTATTTGATTTCCATTGATCATTTTTGTGTGATTATGTTGTCAGCACATTCAACTATGTAAAGAAAAAAGTATTTAATAAGAATATTTCATTCATTCAGATCTAGGATGTGTTATTTTAGTGTTCCCTTTATTTTTTTGAGCAGTGTAGTTGGGTGGTTGTCATGGTGCTGCGGTAGAGGTCTGTAAATATTGTACATATTTATGTTAGTCTTTTTTATTTTTATTGCATATCTTGTGTTTTTGAGCCACAAATTTGCAGGTTAACTCTTTTTGGCTAGCTAGTTGCAGTGTTTTTTTATTGGGAAAAATGCATCCGGACTCAGTAAGTTACCAGCTCTTTTTTGTATCACCCGGCTGCCAGTTCATGATCTTTTGAACATAATTTGAGGAGTTGCCTGACGCTCAATAGGAATGGGAGATGGAGGCATTCAGCTGTGCTGAGGCAGAGGGTTGGTCGTGAGGATGACTGGATACTATTCTGAACTCTGTGTGGTGAGTTTTTGGCGCCCAGTGCTGCTGAGGTATCAACCTAGTGTGTGCAACACAGAGTGGAAGAGGTCCAGTGGCTAAAAGACCCTCAATCACCATCCCTCCACTCAAGCCGTGAACCGACCCTCTACATCTTCAGACTAAAGACTTGGCCCCTATTGGTTGACCTATCATGATATATTGCTTGTTTGTTTTTGCTCTTGAAGCGCTTTGAGATTCTTTGAAAAGCCTTGTAGAAGTTTAATAAATTATTCTTATAGGTTATGATTCAGATCATGGGGATATTGAGCCATAATGATGTATCTTTTGTCTGTTTCCAAACAGGTGTTCCAGCAGGAGATCCGGCAGCACTTCACCTCTAGCGGCTGGCGCCTGGTGCACCGCCTGGAGGCCTGGCTGGAGCTCCACGAGCTAGCCGAGAGGGGCCCTCCGCCAAGGCCATCCCGGGACAGGCCTCCCTCAGTGGGGCCTCTAGACGAGACACTCCCCTTGGATCTTCTGGCCCACAGCACCCCCAACAAACCCCAGGGCACCGGGGATGAAGAGCTGGAGGACTCTGGCCTGAGCCTTTCCACCACCGCCGCCTCCCAGCAGGAGCTCAGCCAGAACTTGGACTGCGACGGCGCCGTCTTGGCCAGTGAGGTGGCCGGGGCGAGCGTGGTGGTCTCCGGGTCTGTTAGGGGGGCCACCTCGGACTCTGCGGGCGGCAGCCAGCCGGCGGTGCGACCAAAGAAGCGCAGGAAGAGCTACCGGAGCTTCCTCCCCGAGCGGAGCGGCTACCCGGACATTGGCTTCCCCCTCTTTCCACTCTCCAAGGGCTTTGTGAAGAGCGTGCGCAGTGTGCTGCTGCAGTACCGGGCCGCCCTGGCCGCCACCCCCATCCCCGACCACATAGAGGACAAGTGACTCCCCCCAACGCCTACCACCTCAAAGCCCTCACTCTAAAAGCTGCACTGTGCCCCCAATGATTTCTCAAATAGCCCCCGTACGCTCTGTCCCCCCTTGCCCAACTGCTGCCCAGTGCCCCAGCCCCCCAGCCCCTCAGCCATCTATCTAGTACACTCTTGCCCCCTCCTCCCCTCCCTCAGACCACTAGAAGTTAACTGGGTGTATGCGCTTTTTCCGTCAGTGTCCAGAGGCCAGTCAGAGGCCAGATGTGAAGGGAGAGGAGTGGGAGTGTCTTATGGGGATCTAAGCCACGGACCATAAGCGCCCTCCCTCATATTGGACCCTCTGAGCTCTTCATGGACACACAGACAAGGAGCGAGAGCCTCGACTGGAAGGCAGCGCCACACGTCTGCCCCTCGTGGACCCTCCTAGGCCCTGACGGACGAGGAAGGAGAGGAGGAGAGATGCAGAGCTGGTTTGATTTAAAAAATAATAAAAAGAAAGAACAAGTGCCATTGACTTGCATCATCTATAGTTACTGTAAGGGGAAGTGGAATTATCTGAAGAAACATTCTTTGTGAATTGCCGCCACAAATTACATTTCTTAGCACAAATTAAAATGTTACACCGCCGTGTCAATTGGATCTAAACTAAACGGAGACTGTTACAGTAGCCATGGCGTTCTGGAATCTGCAGGGTGAACCTGGACAGATTCCTCAAAGCTGGGTTTTCTCTGAACTACATTTCCCAGTATGCCTGGCTCCTTTAACCCTGGCGGGCACCCTTAGCACTGCTCCTGTGCCCTGTTACCACCCTGCACTCTCCAACAGACAATCTCGGCAGGTCTGGGCACCTTTTGACATGCTGACGTATTGAGTTTCTTTTTAATGTGGATGTTGCTGGTTGTTTGCTTTTTGCCCTTCTCCTCTCGCTCTTTCTTGACTTGAGACACACCCCCAATCTGAATGTTATTAACTGCCCACCTACAACCGCTTCCCTCTGCTATGTCCTTGTTGGTTTCCTCGTCAATCGCTCGCACCAAAACATGTCGTTGCAGAAACACTTGAGTGACAAGTTTACATACTAATCACCACTTCTGGATGTTATATACACTATTAGGCCCTATGATATATACCCTGAGGAGAGACTTGGCTCTAGAATAGAGGAGTGACACAGAACTATATGACCTTACCTCTAGGTGAGGTCAAATGAGCTCTTTAATATCTTTGACTGTAGAAAGTTTCCATTCTAAGACTTGATAACTTTCTGACACTGTACAGACTGTTTTTTTTTTTTTAGTTATGTCACCCATGTCGCTCTTAAGACTCAACTTGACATATTTTTTCCCCTTCTACAAGGGATCAAGGCTAGGTTGAAAATACCCAGTTTAAGAACCACGTTTGAAAATAAACACATTCATTGGACCAGCGCAGTTGCTGATTCGACAGGATTGGCATTGAAAACGTGACCAGCGGTCAGGAAGTGAAGTGACTGTAGATCATTTGAAAAAAAAGTTTTAATGAATAGAATGACAGTAAAACAATTATCCTGTGTGTTTGTGGAGTAGTTAGCTGAAATTCACTACGGTTGTGTTTTATTTCCCACCTTGATGGCTAACTTTCTGTACTGCTGACATTCACTTCCGTTCATTTTCTGTCTGGCGCTGGTCCGATGAACGTTTTTATTTTCTAACGCTTCTCCGTGGAATTATTACGTTGTCTTAACCTTCTCTATGTTCAAGGTAGTGATGTTTTTCCTTCCTTGCAGCTGTCATTGACCCTTTAGTCGTTCACAATGGTCCTCCAGAGCTATCCCACAATCCTCTCTTCTGCTCACTCATTGGGCTACTACTAGAAGCGGGAGCCACAACCGTGAACTTGACACGAGTTTTAAAAACCGCTATCCATTCCATCACTAAATGAGTCTTATCTCATCTCAACATGTTGCCTTACTTGAATTGTTCTTCTTAGTATATTATCAGACCCTAATGTACAGAGCTGCTTGTTACCCCCGCCTGATACCCACTACATTCACCCCATTCCAGTGTTCAGAGGTTGGCCCTCTAACATCAGACCTGGGGTCGGTTTTCCCTGGACTTGTGCTTAATTTAACAATTCGGAGGTAGGAAAAATGTATTAAACTAATAATAAATTAAACAAAATCACTGATCCCAGATGTGCTTTGACAATGGCAACTTCAGTCCACAAGTTGAATGGTCAAGTTACACAGCTTCAGCCTCTGTTATTCCAGTGTTACTCTTAACTGCGTTTTGTTTTGGGATGGAGATTGATTGGAGTTTGTAGACAGAGTTTGAGTGTGGATGCAGAAGGTTTTGAGGAGCTTGTATTTGGTTTTGTTCTTGCCCTTTGCCTTGAGCATGATGGAGTGTCACTTTTGTCCCCAAGATTGGAGTGGTATCCCGTTCTTTCATTTCCCCAGTTCAAAGGGTGAATGATGCACTTTTGACAACATGGCCTCTGGCATAGTCATGCTTGTACTTTGTGATATTACTTTTATATTTCTTTAAATTATTGCCGGTTTGTTTATACTTGCTTGAAAAATGGTCAAGTGTTCTATTTATTAACACAGGGAGCTTTTCTCTGTATGGCCACCAGGGGTCAGTGGTTCCATTCATTGTGTTCGCCGAAGAATGAAAGAAGCCTGGTCCCAGACCTGTATGTTCTTTGACCAACTCCTTTGGCTAGTAGTTGATTTTAAAGCACAAACAGATTTAGGATGAAGTGTTAAAAGGAGTACTGTGAAAAAGTGCAGCGATTTAACGCCATCTGGTTCTTATATAGCCTGGTCCCAAATCTGTTTGTCCGGTCTTTGCCGAGTTGGCAAGAATGCACAAACATATCTGGAACTGGGCTAGTTCTGATAGTGCTTCCTTGGTTATTTGAACCGTCGTTGTTTACATTCATGACATCCATCTGAAATATATTATGCTCTTGTTTTTTGCCAGATATTCTGTTGGTCCATTCCCCTTGTGCTTACCGGTGAACTGAAAACGAGGGCGTTGGCTCGTCTTTTTGCTTGAACAAAGACGCTAAATGCTTAGTGTTTATGAGTGTGTGAAACAGTACAAAGTGCCATTTGTAAATGATTGAGTGTAAAGCGTGAGACAAAGAAAAAAAGAATAGGTGAATGGGATTTTTTTTTTTTTTTCCTTCCACCTTAAAGATATTTAAAATCCTGTACCATGCATGGCAATCAGGCTTCCATTGCTTCTCTTCCTCCTTGACTTTCTTACTCTTTTTTTTTCTTTCTTTTGCTTCCCCATTTTAGGCTGCAGTCCTTGTAGCGTAGCAGCCTTGGTTGGTTCCCGCCAACCTTCTCCTGTGTTTGCAACCATAGATCTCTCTCTCGCTCATGCACTTGTTTCTCCACTATTGCAAAAACAGAAAAAAATGTGAAGCCAGGTCTTGAGAAAAAAACATGAAGGATTTCAAGCACATGAAGTTATGTACAATTCTGTGTATATTTATATTCAGACGTATTCATTACTGCGAGAGATTTCCAGCCAAAGCATGTAACATGTTGCTTTAAGCCTTGAATGGACACAAGACTTGACTGTACGATGTGAACATTTCCACAGTGGCCTGTATTGGTAAACTAATAAACTTATGATTTTTAGCCTGATCCCTCTGTACAGAAGTCATGACTATACTATAAATGCATATATTTAACAAACTTGAGCTCTGTAAGTGGTCATGAGAACGCTTGGGACATAAGTATACATTTGCAGGTTTTTTCTTCTTGATTTGTAATTTTTTACAGTTCATTTCATTAAGTTTCAAGACCTGTTTTTAAAGTGATGTATTAAACTTTGCAAGCAGTACCATAGTTACAAGTTGTCGCTTGTGGTTGTACAGTAGAGTTGTGTTTTCAGTTGACCTTACTCAAAGGACAAAACAGCAACTTAATCTAGTTTATTCAAAAGAAACAAGTGAAATGTTTTTTGGTTTTTACTTTATTTGATTCAACATTTTGCCAAGTGGAAAAATAGAGCTCTGTATTCAACTTAAGTAAAGAATATCAATCAAGATTTTGTAAAAAGAACAGTTACTATCTCTTCACCAAATACACCTGAAAAACACTGCCAATAAGACAACAGTCAAGCAGCAGTAGTAAGACTCCCAAGATTTTTGGGATAGTACCTGACTGAATTTATTTAGCTATACACCTTCAAGTGTCAACGGAGTATATTAGGGCCGGAGTTTTCACAAACTGGGACATTAAGCTTCATCAAACCTCCTTTTCCGTTCTTAAGCAAGTGCTCAATTCAACTGGAAATGGGTTACTGGAGTAGGTCCGTTTCCTCATAAATGTTAAATATTGAAGATGAATAGGACCGGTATCAGTGTTCTATGCCAAATCTTCTAAGCGTCACAACAGTACACACCCCTCTTCCCACAAAAGGGCAACATGTTCAAGGCACACCAAACAGTTTCAGGGGCTCTTTCTCAATAGTCTGAAATCTGTCCTTGTTTCCTTTCCTGCATTGCGCTGATCTGAAAGAACTGAGCAGGTGAAAGCCTGCCAGCCTACTGATGAGCTTCCACCATATTTTCACCTGCCAAATATTTTCTAATCAGTGCAAACAAGCAGAGAAAATGAAGAGTAAGAATTGTTACAATTGAGAAAGCGCCAGGGACTGCATCACCAGCAAGGCAGGCAGACTTTTTGCATAGGCTGTGAGTCGGGCCCAGAGTTTTCTAGTCAACTGAAGTGGTCAGGAAAATCTCAAAGCCCAAGCTAGCTTAAAGAAATACATTTTTTGGACCATGTTTCAAGCCTGAGCGAAGCAGAAAATTCCTGTGACAATCAATGGAGTCTGAACAACAATTGATCTGATGGAGGAACAGAAAGAGACTGTCATGTGCGTTTTGATATTTTCACCTCCATTTCCCCATCATAATGCTTCAAGACTCATTGATCCCCAGCATGCTATGGAACATGTTCCTCTGCCCAGGTGTTGCCGACGCCTGCCAGAGCTTACAACTCCTAGATATGTATCAGCTAACCACATGTTATACTAGCAATTTGTCAGTCAACCAACGTCTGAGCAGGGGAACACGACCAAGGTAAGAATTGGAAAGGCATGTGCTGCTGCTCTAAAATAGCAAGCAGTAGGGGGAGGAACACCAGATGAGCTCATGCTGCTGACAGGGTTAAAAGCAGAGTTAATCATTTTGTACTTTAAACATCAATGCAAGGTGCTTTCTTTTGCATGCACCGCAGCTAAAATCACATTTGTCATTTTGGTCTTCCATGTATAATTATTTAGTCTGGCCTGATGACAGGTTTACAACGAAGACAGGCAATACACTATCACAACATGAAATTGACATTTTTGCATTTTGGTAAAATCTTGTGGCCCAAATGTGCACTCATTCATATCAGGGGCACTTTGTGGCTCCAAAAAATATAAACCGAGGCCCAAAAACATTCTCCCCCAGTTCCATAACCTCTTATCATCCCCTATGGCGAACAAGATGAACATAAACATCATTCTTTCACAGTGTCAGTCAGAACCTTATGTTACACTGCTGTGGAGAATGAACATCATGTTTATCTGTGGAGAAGGGCTGTGTGCATATGGGCCCTGTTCAAAAGTAGTGCACTTCATAGAGAATAGGGTGCCATTTGGGATGGAACCCACACAATGCTGGTCCCTCAGGCAGCATTGAACAAGTCCATACTCTCCCTCATCCCTCCTTCTTTACCATCCCCTGACCAATGTGCTGTTTAATCAAGCGCCCCCTGTCTTCCTTTTGTGTATAAGGCAGAATAAATCGCTCTCCTTCCGAGAGTTCAGAATCAGTACAGAAGAGGGCTAGACGAGCGTAAACTCAGGCTAGCTACTGTATTAGCATCACATTAGCCTTCGGTTGCTCTTGTCATTTCATAGTTTATCTTCTGTGTGTGTTTTAAAGCTTTATGATAAAGGTGATGATGGCCGGGAAGGGGTCTGTACCTTGTGTGTGCGTGTAGCGTACTGTTGGTGTGTCAGCTGTAGCTGCAGGCAGACAAAAGCGACGGACTGCCCTGTGGTGCACTGCAGTGTCGAGAAAGGGAGGGGATGGTTATGGGGAAAGACTGCAGTTGGAGACCCGATAGAGGCACAAAGTCACGTAACCTGGACTTGTGCTGCATGCCTTCCTTTGCAGGACAGGCCACAACACAATTACCAGGCTCTCACTAGGCCATTTTAAAGCTAGCGGTTCATGGAAATTTGAGGTATAAAATGAGCACATGTCAAATTACGTGAAGATGTGTCTTCTTTGGTATACTTGTTTGCATGTCAATGTAAGGTGGCTGGTTGAAGAAGTCATGGAAGTATGGTGCGTTTTCAGCTAATCACAACAATGCCTAATCCAAAAATAAACTCCAATCTTTTCAAATCCAAAACCGGTCTTCAAGTAGTCCAGGGTCAAGGCCTTAGGATAAACTACTGACCCTCAAGATTCAAGCTTCAAGGTAATCAAAAACAACTATGGTAATTGAGCGTCAATGGTTGAGAGTTGATTTCGGCATCGGCACAACTGTCCCCTTGTGTTACTTGGGTTCAAATGAGATGGTTTCTAATAATGTCAATGCTGGCTCCTGGAGATTGTATGGATCTTCCATATTTCCACATCACAGCGGAAGAGAGACGTGAAGGCATCTATCCATACCCCAGTCGTTGCTTAAGAAAGAAAATGGAAGTTGCAATGCCCTCCCATAGACATAAAGCATGCCCAGGGTCTGTGAGGGACAGGGTGGGTGACTGACACTACATCATATGGACCCCTGGTAAGGAGAATGTTTGTATGTGTGGGTGGGTATGGTGGTGGGATTTGCAGTGGGGTGAAAATATTCATATTTCATGAGTTATGCTTATGGAGTAAGACAGCTTAGCTCTTGATCGATCTCTCACCTAGGTTCTAGTAATCTATCCATGTCATAGCTTGCAACAGCCAATTAAAGGCCAGTTGCTTTGTGATAGTGGGAATCCATCTTAGAACAGCCTAAATGCTAATTAATGGGGAGAATGGGAGATTGAGAACATTGGGCTCTAGAAATAAAACGTACCCGCCCATTGTGAACTTTTTGTGTTCTCGCCTTGCTACTCCTTTGTGGCACTTCCAATTCAAAGCAGAAATTCAGAGAAGACTAAAAAGTCCATTAATCCCACCTCCCCTTTAGATGTGAGCAGAAAATGCTAATGCTAATTGTTAGCATAGCATCCTCCAGAAAATGCTAACTAATGTTAGCTTTTAGCATAGCATATCTATTATCATAACATGCTAACGCTAGCTATCCATCCAGTGGACCTTGTTTATAATCTAGTGATGAGCCTGGCTATCCCACCGTGTACCTGGGCCTGGACCGGCCCATACTCCACCACCTCCCCATCCACCGTGATCACCCCTTTTGACGAGTAGGGCTCCAGCCGCAGCGCCCGCACCCGGGTGTACACCAGATGGGGGCTGTTGTTGGCCAGGTGGGTGCCCTTCTCCATGGCCAGGAAAAGCCGGAGCAGGGCCGTGCGCGATATGCCTGCTCGGACGTATATCAGGTGGATGAGGCCGTCATCAAGTGTAGAGTCTGGTGCGGCATACAGGTCCTTTGCCAGGTGAGACTGGTACATGGCCAGCATGAGGACAAAGTCCTCCTCAGGCACCACCACCCAGTCACTGGGCACCGGCTGGTCCAGGGGCACCAGGAGAGAGTCTGGCGGGCCTGTTAGGGTGGCATTTGCAGACATGGGTTCCCTCTTCTTCGCCTTGAAGGCGTTGTTTGAGTTACGGGAGTTGTGGAAGGTGAGGTGGGCTGTGTTCTGGCACGGCGAGTCCTTCAAAGGTTGGCAGAGGAGGGTGGAGGAGCAGAATGCAGACGATGGTGGTTGGTGTTGAGGTGACATGCTTGTCATCTCCAACGAGACTGGCGATTGCCCATCCTCTCCATCCACCTCGTCAACCGGCAGGTATGCCAGACGGCCCTTATACACCCTCAATGATGCCAACCTGACCAATGTGCCCATGGTGAAGCGGGCGGCGCCCACGTGGCGATACTTCTCACTCTCAACGTCCACGTCAGCCACGAAGCCCCAGGCCAGCGAGAGGAAGGAGAAGAGGCGCGTGGGGTTGGAGGGGCTGGAGCCCAGGTGGACAGAGGCCAGGTCCATGCGAGACACCAGGCCCTTACACAGCAAGAAGCCACAGCTGATCAGCAGCTCCTCGCTTGACACCGGCTGGGCCCTGTCAGAGGAGAGAGAAAGAGGGGGAGAAGGAAGAGGAAGGGGGAGAGAGAGGGGGGAGTTAGGGGTAGACACGACAGACAACAAAGACAAGCCCAGCTGGGAGAGGGGGCTGGGGTGGGGGGGTAGAGAGGTCATGGGACCACCAGCCCCACATCCACCACTCAGCCTGCTGTTTTTTCTTCACAGCCTATTAGATAATGACGTCTCAGAGTTCCATACGACTGGGGTCACGTCCATATGGCAGCATATCCATATTCAGCTTGGATTCAATATTCAACCTAGGCATTAGGCTCACCATTCAATGACAGCCATTGGGGTCTCTGTTCGGCTTTCTTTTATCACGGTTTCTGTACATTGTTTTTATACACAATAGGGAGTTCTAACTATAAACTATTAGAGTCATCCGATCCCACTGCTCAAGGCAAAACTGACCCGTTTTACTGTTTGTGTCCTGTAGCCTACAGCCCAAACAGATCTGGGACCAGCATATATACATAGAACAACCGGGGGAGATGGATAGATGGACAGACAGGAGGGCATGCTGGTTGTGTAATTGTGATTCATTGTGTTGATGTTCTGTACTGTGGTGGTTAAAGAATGAGCCAGCAGCAGTATGTTTGTTCTCCTCTACTGATTCTGGGGATTTACTCAATACGGTTTGTCAAACCGGTTGTCTATAGTGGGTCCTTCTTTTCGGTCTTCCTGGAAGTATATTTCTCACCCAACTGGATAAATTGGTTTTCAATTAATTATTCCCTTCTTTGAGCTAATCACTGATCCAACATGGGAAACATCAAAGCAATGCATTACATCCAACATGGGAAACATCAAAGCAATGCATTACATCCAACATGGGAAACATCAAAGCAATGCATTACATCCAACATGGGAAACATCAAAGAGATGCATTACATCCAACATGGGAAACATCAAAGAAATGCATTACATCCAACATGGGAAACATCAAAGAGATGCATTACATCCAACATGGGAAACATCAAAGCAATGCATTACATCCAACATGGGAAACATCAAAGCAATGCATTACATCCAACATGGGAAACATCAAAGCAATGCATTTACATCCAACATGGGAAACATCAAAGCAATGCATTACATCCAACATGGGAAACATCAAAGCAATGCATTACATCCAACATGGGAAACATCAAAGCAATGCATTTACATCCAACATGGGAAACATCAAAGCAATGCATTACATCCAACATGGGAAACATCAAAGCAATGCATTTACATCCAACATGGGAAACATCAAAGCAATGCATTTACATCCAACATGGGAAACATCAAAGCAATGCATTTACATCCAACATGGGAAACATCAAAGCAATGCATTACATCCAACATGGGAAACATCAAAGCAATGCATTTACATCCAACATGGGAAACATCAAAGCAATGCATTACATCCAACATGGGAAACATCAAAGCAATGCATTTACATCCAACATGGGAAACATCAAAGCAATGCATTACATCCAACATGGGAAACATCAAAGCAATGCATTTACATCCAACATGGGAAACATCAAAGCAATGCATTTACATCCAACATGGGAAACATCAAAGCAATGCATTACATCCAACATGGGAAACATCAAAGCAATGCATTACATCCAACATGGGAAACATCAAAGCAATGCATTTACATCCAACATGGGAAACATCAAAGCAATGCATTACATCCAACATGGGAAACATCAAAGCAATGCATTTACATCCAACATGGGAAACATCAAAGCAATGCATTACATCCAACATGGGAAACATCAAAGAGATGCATTACATCCAACATGGGAAACATCAAAGAGATGCATTACATCCAACATGGGAAACATCAAAGCAATGCATTACATCCAACATGGGAAACATCAAAGCAATGCATTTACATCCAACATGGGAAACATCAAAGCAATGCATTTACATCCAACATGGGAAACATCAAAGAGATGCATTACATCCAACATGGGAAACATCAAAGAGATGCATTACATCCAACATGGGAAACATCAAAGAGATGCATTACATCCAACATGGGAAACATCAAAGCAATGCATTTACATCCAACATGGGAAACATCAAAGAGATGCATTACATCCAACATGGGAAACATCAAAGCAATGCATTTACATCCAACATGGGAAACATCAAAGAGATGCATTACATCCAACATGGGAAACATCAAAGCAATGCATTTACATCCAACATGGGAAACATCAAAGCAATGCATTTACATCCAACATGGGAAACATCAAAGAGATGCATTACATCCAACATGGGAAACATCAAAGCAATGCATTTACATCCAACATGGGAAACATCAAAGCAATGCATTACATCCAACACGGGAAACATCAAAGCAATGCATTTACATCCAACATGGGAAACATCAAAGAGATGCATTACATCCAACATGGGAAACATCAAAGCAATGCATTACATCCAACATGGGAAACATCAAAGCAATGCATTACATCCAACATGGGAAACATCAAAGAGATGCATTACATCCAACATGGGAAACATCAAAGCAATGCATTTACATCCAACATGGGAAACATCAAAGCAATGCATTTACATCCAACATGGGAAACATCAAAGCAATGCATTACATCCAACATGGGAAACATCAAAGCAATGCATTACATCCAACATGGGAAACATCAAAGCAATGCATTACATCCAACATGGGAAACATCAAAGCAATGCATTACATCCAACATGGGAAACATCAAAGCAATGCATTACATCCAACATGGGAAACATCAAAAATGCATTACATCCAACATGGGAAACATCAAAAGCAATGCATTTACATCCAACATGGGAAACATCAAAGAGATGCATTACATCCAACATGGGAAACATCAAAGCAATGCATTACATCCAACATGGGAAACATCAAAGCAATGCATTACATCCAACATGGGAAACATCAAAGCAATGCATTACATCCAACATGGGAAACATCAAAGCAATGCATTTACATCCAACATGGGAAACATCAAAGCAATGCATTACATCCAACATGGGAAACATCAAAGCAATGCATTTACATCCAACATGGGAAACATCAAAGCAATGCATTACATCCAACATGGGAAACATCAAAGAGATGCATTACATCCAACATGGGAAACATCAAAGCAATGCATTTACATCCAACATGGGAAACATCAAAGCAATGCATTTACATCCAACATGGGAAACATCAAAGCAATGCATTACATCCAACATGGGAAACATCAAACAATGCATTTACATCCAACATGGGAAACATGGGAAACATCAAAGCAATGCATTTACATCCAACATGGGAAACATCAAAGCAATGCATTACATCCAACATGGGAAACATCAAAGCAATGCATTACATCCAACATGGGAAACATCAAAGCAATGCATTTACATCCAACATGGGAAACATCAAAGCAATGCATTTACATCCAACATGGGAAACATCAAAGCAATGCATTTACATCCAACATGGGAAACATCAAAGAGATGCATTACATCCAACATGGGAAACATCAAAGAGATGCATTACATCCAACATGGGAAACATCAAAGCGATGCATTACATCCAACATGGGAAACATCAAAGAGATGCATTACATCCAACATGGGAAACATCAAAGCGATGCATTACATCCAACATGGGAAACATCAAAGCGATGCATTACATCCAACATGGGAAACATCAAAGAGATGCATTACATCCAACATGGGAAACATCAAAGAGATGCATTACATCAACAACATCAAAGCAATGGAAACATCAAAGCAATGCATTTACATCCAACATGGGAAACATCAAAGCAATGCATTTACATCCAACATGGGAAACATCAAAGCAATGCATTTACATCCAACATGGGAAACATCAAAGCAATGCATTACATCCAACATGGGAAACATCAAAGCAATGCATTACATCCAACATGGGAAACATCAAAGCAATGCATTTACATCCAACATGGGAAACATCAAAGCAATGCATTTACATGCATTTACATCCAACATGGGAAACATCAAAGCAATGCATTACATCCAACATGGGAAACATCAAAGCAATGCATTACATCCAACATGGGAAACATCAAAGCAATGCATTTACATCCAACATGGGAAACATCAAAGCAATGCATTACATCCAACATGGGAAACATCAAAGCAATGCATTTACATCCAACATGGGAAACATCAAAGCAATGCATTACATCCAACATGGGAAACATCAAAAGCAATGCATTACATCCAACATGGGAAACATCAAAGCAGATGCATTACATCCAACATGGGAAACATCAAAGCAATGCATTACATCCAACATGGGAAACATCAAAAATGCATTACATCCAACATGAAACATCAAAGCAATGCATTACATCCAACATGGGAAACATCAAAGCAATGCATTACATCCAACATGGGAAACATCAAAGCAATGCATTTACATCCAACATGGGAAACATCAAAGCAATGCATTACATCCAACATGGGAAACATCAAAGCAATGCATTTACATCCAACATGGGAAACATCAAAGCAATGCATTACATCCAACATGGGGCAATGAAACATGGGAAACATCAAAGCAATGCATTACATCCAACATGGGAAACATCAAAGCAATGCATTACATCCAACATGGGAAACATCAAAGCAATGCATTACATCCAACATGGGAAACATCAAATGCAATGCATTTACATCCAACATGGGAAACATCAAAGCAATGCATTACATCCAACATGGGAAACATCAAAGCAATGCATTACATCCAACATGGGAAACATCAAATCCAAATGAAACATCAAAGCAATGCATTTACATCCAACATGGGAAACATCAAAGCAATGCATTACATCCAACATGGGAAACATCAAAGCAATGCATTACATCCAACATGGGAAACATCAAAGCAATGCATTACATCCAACATGGGAAACATCAAAGCAATGCATTACATCCAACATGGGAAACATCAAAGCAATGCATTACATCCAACATGGGAAACATCAAAGCAATGCATTACATCCAACATGGGAAACATCAAAGCAATGCATTACATCCAACATGGGAAACATCAAAGCAATGCATTACATCCAACATGGGAAACATCAAAGAAATGCATTACATCCAACATGGGAAACATCAAAGCAATGCATTTACATCCAACATGGGAAACATCAAAGCAATGCATTTACATCCAACATGGGAAACATCAAAGCAATGCATTACATCCAACATGGGAAACATCACATCCAACATGGGAAACATGCATTTACATCCAACATGGGAAACATCAAAGCAATGCATTACATCCAACATGGGAAACATCAAAGCAATGCATTTACATCCAACATGGGAAACATCAAAGCAATGCATTTACATCCAACATGGGAAACATCAAAGCAATGCATTTACATCCAACATGGGAAACATCAAAGCAATGCATTTACATCCAACATGGGAAACATCAAAGCAATGCATTTACATCCAACATGGGAAACATCAAAGCAATGCATTTACATCCAACATGGGGAAACATCAAAGCAATGCATTTACATCCAACATGGGAAACATCAAAGCAATGCATTTACATCCAACATGGGAAACATCAAAGCAATGCATTACATCCAACATGGGAAACATCAAAGCAATGCATTACATCCAACATGGGAAACATCAAAGCAATGCATTACATCCAACATGGGAAACATCAAAGCAATGCATTTACATCCAACATGGGAAACATCAAAGCAATGCATTTACATCCAACATGGGAAACATCAAAGCAATGCATTACTTGCCACAAGTAATCATGCCAGATTGAGTACTTCAAGGAAGGGGAGGGGGGAAGCATGCATTTTCAAAGTACATTATTGGGACTAACTGCTGCTAACTAACTGCTACATGGGGGTCTTGGTGTGTCACCCACCCAGAGTAGTGGTGTATAGAGGCAGCCAGGGCGTTACCAGAGCCCCCTGGTAGGATGCCCAGTGGGGTCTGGATGGCCTCCTCCCAGTCCTCTCTCTCCATCAGGCCATTCACAACCTGTGGGGGGGCAGAGAGCAGGGGTCACCCAACAGCCAGAGACTCACCAGATCTAGGGCCACTTTCACAGACCAAGATAAGGCCGGGTCGAAACTAAAGTGCACTTTCAGTGGATCCTCTCCAAAAATAGTCTGAAAATCGGTGTCTGTGCAACAATATGCAAGGTCAGGCAGAGCCATGGATCTCAGCAGACTGGGGGTTTGAGGTTTAGAAGAGAAATGGATGCCATGTCGGCACTAAAAGTTCCAAGACAGTTACTAGGTCAAGTAAGAATGCAAATTGGAATTATTGTCGGGAATGGATTATTGTACTTGTACCTCACCTCAAACAGCAGTCCGTCCCCGGACATGATGACTAGAGCACCCCACTGTGACAGGTCAGCCTCTCTCACCAACTCCCTGGCATGGTTCTGCCGCTCTGAAAACAGACAAGGAAGACGAGTACATGTACACGTGTTTAGGTGTGTGCGCGGCCGTACAACCACTGTTTGTGTGTTATTGTAGTGTCAAAATCCCTCTCTTTTGTCGTTGTGAGACCTTTAACTTTCCAATCCCTTTGGGAATCAAGAGGGTGTGTGGTTTGACAAAGTTTAAAAAAAAAATTGAGATAAGAAGGGCAAGTATGACCCTTCAGGGGACAAACTGTTGTGAGTACAATAGCTGAACAACAAAACAAAAGGGAACATGGAAGGTCGACTACACAGGAGATTGGTGGTATGCCACCTACAGTACCTACAGTACCAGGCTCAGTGGAGGCTGGTGAGGGAAGGACGGCTCATAATAATGTCTGGAACCAAGTCAATGGAATGGCAAACCCATGATAACTATAGTTGATCTATTTGATACCATTCCACTTCAGACATTACACTTCAATTAAGGTGCCACCAACCTCCTGTGACCAGGTTAGCAGCACATGTCTTTAGGGCAGAGAGGACAGTTGATATGCCACCTTAATGAAATGCAGTATCACATTGTAAATTAGATTAAAAGGCCATATTACGTTATAGGGCCCTCCATCAAATTTGACTGGGTGAATCAGCAGATTGTACATTGCAACAGAAGTAGGATTACGTGTCCCTTATCATGCTGATCTAAGGTCAGATTTCGTCTTTCTCCCTCAATGGTTAAGGTTGGGCTTAGGTGAGGGTAAGCTGATCCTAGAACTGTATCCATCATTCCACCAGGAGAAGGATGTTTCCCTAGCACTGACCTAAGGTCAGTTTTGTGTTATTTATCTGTATGGTTAAGGTTCCAAATCAAATCAAATTTTATTTGTCACATACACATGGTTAGCAGATGTTAATGCGAGTGTAGCGAAATGCTTGTGCTTCTAGTTCCGACAATGCAGTAATGACCAACAAATAATCTAACTAACAATTCCAAAACTACTGTCTTATACACAGTGTAAGGGGATAAAGAATATGTACATAAGGATATATGAATGAGTGATGGTAGAGGGCAGCATACAGTAGATGGTATCGAGTACAGTATATACATATGAGATGAGTATGTAGACAAAGTAAACAAAGTGGCATAGTTAAAGTGGCTAGTGATATATTTACATCATTTCCCATCAATTCCCATTATTAAAGTGGCTGGAGTTGGGTCAGTGTCAATGTCAGTGTGTTGGCAGCAGCCACTCAATGTTAGTGGTGGCTGTTTAACAGTCTGATGGCCTTGAGATAGAAGCTGTTTTTCAGTCTCTCGGTCCCAGCTTTGATGCACCTGTACTGACCTCGCCTTCTGGATGATAGCGGGGTGAACAGGCAGTGGCTCGGGTGGTTGATGTCCTTGATGATCTTTATGGCCTTCCTGTAACATCGGGTGGTGTAGGTGTCCTGGAGGGCAGGTAGTTTGCCCCCGGTGATGCGTTGTGCAGACCTCACTACCCTCTGGAGAGCCTTACGGTTGAGGGCGGAGCAGTTGCCGTACCAGCCGGTGATACAGCCCGCCAGGATGCTCTCGATTGTGCATCTGTAGAAGTGTGTGAGTGCTTTTGGTGACAAGCCAAATTTCTTCAGCCTCCTGAGGTTGAAGAGGCGCTGCTGCGCCTTCTTCACGACGCTGTCTGTGTGAGTGGACCAATTCAGTTTGTCTGTGATGTGTATGCCGAGGAACTTAAAACTTGCTACCCTCTCCACTACTGTTCCATCGATGTGGATAGGGGGGTGTTCCCTCTGCTGTTTCCTGAAGTCCACAATCATCTCCTTAGTTCTGTTGACGTTGAGTGTGAGGTTATTTTCCTGACACCACACTCCGAGGGCCCTCACCTCCTCCCTGTAGGCCGTCTCGTCGTTGTTGGTAATCAAGCCTACCACTGTTGTGTGGTAGGCTTGATGATTGAGTTGGAGGCGTGCATGGCCACGCAGTCGTGGGTGAACAGGGAGTACAGGAGAGGGCTCAGAACGCACCCTTGTGCTCAGGTGAGGGTAAACTGCTCGTGGATCTGTACTAATGGCTCCTAGAGCTGTAATTTATTTTCTTTAGGGGGCAGTAGTCTATAAGTGGAGCCTGCTGAGGGGAGGACGGCTCATAATAATGGCCGGAATAGAGTGAATGGAATGGTATCAAACACCTGATGAAACCATGTGTTTAATGTATTTGATAACATTCCACCAATTCCACTCCAGCCCTCACCATGAGGTGCCACCAACCAATTAAGGTGCCACCAACTTCCTGTGTAGTCTATATATAGTGAGTGACTGGTACTCCTTCCTGTATCATCACCATTACTTTTCAATCGCACCTTTTAGTCCCTTACATTTCCCTAACACTCCTGCCAGGTTAGTAAGAGCAGCACACTCTCAGAGAGAAGCGCGCACGTATTTCCTCTCTCCTCAAAACACTCTTTATAAAAGGCCAGACCGTCTAAGAGCTCTTTGTTGTCGTAGCCACTCAAGCTTAACAACATAAGCCAAGTCTCTCTTTCTTCCCCAAGGAATCTTATCTCTGCTTCTCTCTAAGGCTGTGCTTACACAGGCAGCCAAATTCGGATCTTTTTTCCACTAATTTGGTCAAAAACATCAGATTTGGGCTGCATGTGTGACCGCAGTGTCTGTTTGCACAGAGATACTGTGTAGCAGTGTTTCCCAACTCCGGTCCTCCAGTACCCCCAGCGGTACACATTGTTGTTGTGGCCCCCTGACAAGCACACCCGATTCTACTTAAAGCCCTTGACAAGTAGATGCAGGTGTTTTTGTCCGGGGCCACAACAACAATATGTAACGCTGGGGGTACTGGAGGACCGGAGTTGGGAAACACTCTTGTAGATCTTGATGTTAAGCTTGTTTGTCCTTGCATATGAAACCCACCGACAGCAATACCCTCAATCTATCTTGACACAAACAGTAGAGAGCATTTCCCTCTGCAACATAGGCCTCGGGGGGTGGCATCCAATTACTGAGTCAGCGTCCCAAATGGCTCCCTATCCCGACACAGTGCACTACTTTTGACCGCGGCCTACATTGCTGTGGTCAAAAGTAGTGCACTGTGTCGGGAATAGGGTGCCATTTGAGACGCAAAGAGACCTTTCATTCATTACCCTCCTGCTGGGCCTGAGAACCGTATATACAGGCAGGGAAAATCAATTTTCCCTTCATCAGTCTCCTCACGTGACATTTGCATGGCTGTAAACGCAGTGTGTGTATAGATAACCGGTCAGTGTGAAGGTGGAGGTGGAAAATCTATGTTGGCCGGTTGCTAAGTAGGAAAAGATGTTGTTAACCCATTCCCTTTACTGTAAATGGTGATAGCTGATAGTTGCCGCTAGCAAAAAGGGAGGGAGGTAGCATATGTGTGTTTAAAGTGCTCACGCATTCACACACAGCTCGGGGAGGGGAGAGGGGGGTGCTTTTAGTCATTTTTATGAGTGTTTGCTCGAGGTTGGATGTTAAAATATATGAGGTCTGGGAATGGGTGCAATGCAGACACACACAGACAGGCAAACAGACAGACACAGACAGCTGAGGGGGAAGTTGATGCTTTTAGTCATTTTTACGAGTGTTTGTTTTGGTGTTGGGTTGGATGGTAGAATGTAGAGGTCTGGGACTGGGTGCAGGGCAGTACTGTAGCGTAGTTTGACTGACCGGCTCAGTCTCTGGGCTGCAAGCAATTGTTCTTCCTTCTTCCCAGCTCTGTGGCTCGAGACTAAGTCATTACACCGCTCCCTTCTTCTCTACACTGGTCCTTGGGTGGAGGGGAGGTGTGTGTGAGTTTGGCCGACTATCCTGTTCTCTACAGTGTGTGTGTGTGTGTGTGTGTGTGTGTGTGTGTGTGTGTGTGTGTGGGTGTGGACAAATATCCTGTTCTCTGCACTGTGTGTGTGGGCGTGCACATGTGTCTCTCAGGGCAGCCATTGTTGTCCCTCTAAAGAAGCTATAATTCGGACTCGGGTTCCAAAAAAAAGAAGGAGCGCGAGGCTTAACCTTCAAAATGCCACCATGCAGTTTCATGTCCCCAGACTCCCCTCGTCCCTACTCACTTTGCTTCACTCTCGTTTCTCTGTCTCCCTCCTCCCAGCCACACTCTCACTGACCCTGCCTCCCACAAAAGGAGGTTCCAAACCCATCTCACACTAGGGTATATACAGTATACTGCTGGGCTAAGGACACAGACATGACAGACATTTTTTTTATTATTTGATTAAAAAAAGGGACCTTTCAATGGTCTAGGAACGACGAGGATCGCACCAGGGCTCCATAATGCACACTGACAGAAACAGCAGGGATACTTTCCTTTGCCGTGTGCGCATGTGTGCGTGGGTGACTACCTGTTCACAAAGGCTACGCCGAGTGTGTGTCTAACCGGAGACTTTGGGTCAACAGAGGTGGAGCAGAAGTGGCAGTGGTGTGTGTGTGTGTGTATAGATAAGTCAACCTGTCAGCACCCAGGGACAGGGACAGCCTGAGGGATGTAGAACCACTAGAACCACCGCCTCACCGCACGCTCTCCCCCCTGTGAACCAGCCATAGAGAACAGGCCACAGGCTGTAGAACTCACCGTTTTGAAAACCAACCACAGCTAGGTTACAACGGCACTGGAAAGATAACATCCCACCACCGATTATCCTAGGTCTCAAACTGACTGACTCTTAATAGTCAACACAGGCTTTTTCTACTATCTAGTTTCCGGGCCACAGGCTATATGATGGGCTTTTACTGTTCTGTTCCAAAACCACCACAGCTAGCACTGATGGTAGATGGGTCACAACTGCACTGATCTCACTAGAAAGGCTGTCACTCGGAAAATAAGTGGGAGATAGCTAAGAGCGAGGGAAAGATTGAGAGCGAGAGAGAAACAGAGATCTTTTGAGACCCTCGTGCCAAGCGTCCTCCATGACCAGTTGCCCCGTCTCCCTCTGGGCAGTGACCTCATCCTTCCCCTCCCACTGGCACCAAACACAGCCAGGGCTCCAATAATGGGCCTGTCCTCGCTCATTAGCGTCCCCATGCTAACCGTCCGCTAGGCTAGCACAGCTCTGGCCCTGCCTTACTGGATTAGCACCCAGAGCCACAGATATTTTCTTTTCACATTGACCTTTTCAGCATGGTTCCAGTGAACGGATAACCAGTCCAGCCCAGTACAGCTTGGCTCGGCTGGACTCTGTAGTGTTCAAAGGTGTAGCAATGGTGATGCAGAATCTTTGTTTGCAAACTAACGCCTGCACAACCTTTCGTCTTAGTGTTGGCATCTACCTGTACGGCTATTACAGGTTAGACTTGAATCAAGCCCAGCGTCTACAAGCTGTGGCTGATCATGGAGAATGGATGACGACATCCCAATGGACAATGTTCTAGAGAGATTCTAAAGTCAGAGATGATCTACCCTTGTATCTGGCAAGTTAGATCGCCCATCCTTCTGCATAGGACTAGAACAAGGGCTCTCTTCAATGGGGAACTAACTGACTGTTCTCAGAAATAATGTGCTTTTACATACATAGCATACATAGCATTTCAGAATGCGTTCCGAGAAATGCTCTCTCAGTTTTGGGAAAGGGATTAACTTTCTTGCCTGCTCTCTGACACTGCAGTGATTTAAGAACAGAGAGAGGGAGAGAAACTCAATAACCTAAAACTAGGGCTGAAATGTAGGGCTTCAAAAGCTACATAGGGATCATGTTCATTAGGGAACCAAATGGTAGAAAATTTACTAAAACATAGTAGGGGACCGCCTAAACTTGTCCAACAACAAACATTTCTTTTTCATTTGCAAAGCGGTGTGCCCTAATGGATATGACTCATCTGATAAGCTTTGAACCAGAAGCCCAAAGCAAAACCAGGACATTATCAATCCAATGTCCCCAGACTGTGGCAAACAGTCTGATTACCCCATCAATGTGGCATATAAATTACATCAAATCACACACACACACACACACACACACACACACACACACACACACACACACACACACACACACACACACACACACACACACACACACACACACACACACACACACACACACAATTAGCCCATCAAAAGGGTCCACAACATCAAATCATGGGGAACCAGATTTACAGAGGATTGTGTGTAAACATAACATATTACATAATGGATCTACATACATACATATGTGCCAGCAGCAGATTAATGACTGCCAGCTAGCGATGAAAACAGCCAGAGGATTTATAATGGGGGAGGGAGAGGGGGGAGAGAAAGAGGGAGGGTCAGCTTGAGAGAGACTGCCATTAGCTGCTTTGCTTTGTGGGACATTGCCAATTGGAGTGGAGGGACACAGAATGATGGTTTCTGTTTTGTTTGTCCAGTCTGCCAAGCGGCTGAGAGTTAGTATGTGTGTGTGGTGCTGGTAGTGCAGCGCTTTGACAGTCGAGTTATTCATTGACCTGTAATTGCAGGTGTTAGTGCAGGATATTGACCTGCGATAAGCTGTGTGTCAGTGTATGCACACGCATTTACTCAGCAGAGATTACTTGTGTGTGTGTGTGTGTGTGTGTGTGTGTGTGTGTGTGTGTGTGTGTGTGTGTGTGTGTGTGTGTGTGTGTGTGTGTGTGTGTGCGCGCTGTGTACCTGTATGCGTGTGTGCGCGCGTTCCACGCATGCATGCGCGTATATATGCACGTACAGTATGCTAAACTCACCAGTGATGACCAGTGTGTGTGGGACCCCGGCCTCGTTAAGCATGCGTTGGACGTGTCCGGTGAAGAGGCTGAGGGCCTGGCCCTTCCCACTGTGGGGGTTCACCAGTAGCATGACGCTGCAGGGACGGTGCACCTCACTGTAAAGCACGCCTACAACAGAGAGGATGCGTGGACAGAGGTTATGACAGATGTTAGACCTGCTCATTTTCATGACCTTGGCAGAAAATCCCATAAACACAGAATCCTGTACAATTTTTCATATAAGTTCATATTCAGTGTTCTTTAACACAATGTTTAGCATAATTTGCATATTTTCCCCTTCTTTAACACATGATTTCCAGTGTTTTACTCGAGGTGCGGGTTTGACGGTCACTCGACATGATACTGAATGTTTATGGGTTATTCTCATGTCTGTGGATAGGGATTGACGCCAGACCGGAGGTACAAGGATCGAGGACACACTGATGTGTGATTCTGTAGCAGCAGACAGTCATTGACTTTTGGGTTTTACTTCCTTACAAGCCTCTCAGGCTGGCGTTTCCAGAACATTTGGCACTGTCGGATTAGGACATAAAGGGCCCGTCTCCAAGAGGCCAGTTAGATATTTTCTCTACTTCTGTGCTGGGTGTTGTGTCCCTGTTGCAACTTGTAATAAACCAGATTGAGTATATCTGTGACTTCTCTTCTCTTTCGTTACAGCAATAGGCAATGGAGGGAGAAGCTTGATCTTACTATTATTAAGGCCAGGAGTTTATCCTGACCATGTTCCATGACCAGACCCTATAACTAGGGCCCAGAGTTTTTCCTGTTCAGGTCACATTGGTAGTCAGGAAAAACTACTGTCCCTTATGTCTACCATTAATCCTCAGAATATACTGATTAGACAAACACTCAGAGCTATGACTCGGGGCTTCTTTGCCAATTATTAACTTTCTGCATCAGTCCACTCGAGCTAAACCATTCTGGGAAATTAAAGTACTTTAGTCACGGAGGATGGGAAAGCCAGGTAAACAAGTTTGACAGATGATGAATGACTTGCTATGGGTGGAGCACAAGGACAGTGTTTTGGATGCTCCCTGGATGAGGTCATCCACCAACATCAAACCTAATTGGCAGGATGTGTTTTTCTAGACGACCCCACATCTACTGGAGCTACTGTCAACATATATCGCAGACTACACCATTACAAGTTAGGAAACACCACCTATCATAGTTACCATATCTGTGCTACTGTAAACAGTGCATTGGCAGACTATGAGTGTGTCCCAAATCGCACCCTATTCCCTTTATAGTAGTGCACTACTTTTGAGTAGGGAATAGGGTTCCATTAGGGATGCAAGCCTCTGACAACACAGGTTAGGTTATGAAACCCCACCTATCAGTACTGTAGATCTGTGGTATCTGTGGAGTTTGGTCATGGGACTTTGACTAAGTTAGATGGAATGGGGTGTGTCTACCGTAGGTGCATTGTCACAAGGCAGTTAAAGTGACATGTTTTCTTGTGTGTTTGATAACACATGGTCTCAGTTAACATGGCCTATTGTACCTAGATAGGCTTCCTACTTTGCTTGACGTATACCAAACAAAAATATCAACTCAACATGTAAAAGTGTTTGCTCTGTGTTTCGTGAGCTGAAATAAAACATCCCAGAAATATTCCGTACGCACAAAAAGCGTATTTCCCTCAAATTTTGTGCACACATTAGTTTACATCCCGATTAGTGAGCATTTCTCCTTTGACAAGATAATCCATCCCCCTGACAGAAGTGGCATATCACGAAGCTGATTAAAAAACATCCTTACACAGGTGCACCTTGTGCTGGAGACAATAAAAGGCCACTTTAAAATGTGTTGTTTTTTTATGGGGGAAAGCGTATTCTGATTGGCTGGTCCTGGCTGCCAATTGAGTGGGACTATGTCCTCCCAGGCCCACTCCAGGCTGCACCCCTGCCCAGTCATGTGAAATCCGTTGATTATGGCATAATGAATTTATTTCAATTGACTGATTTCATTATATGAACTGTAACTCAGCAAAATCGTTGAAATTGTCTATATCTTTGATCAGTATAGATAATAAAGCTTTGTAGCAGCCACAAATACACTCACACAAAATGGAGGTTGAATCAACATGATCAACATCATGAATTTGCTAAAAAATATATTTTAAAAAAGCCACACTGTTTTTCATGTCTCATTCTAACTCAAATTCGAACCACATACCAACAATAGTGTTTTCGATTCATTCCAAGTTGAATTTACATTTGTTACCACTTTAATATCAACCAAATTGGATGTTTATCGGATGTCTTTGCCTGATGGGTCTTGTTCCCTTGATATGTGGAACCTTTCTTAACAAGTTATGAAGTTCTGGGAGGACGGAGTTGGCAGGGCCCGCATTCGTAACCGTTCAGTAAATTTCACACAAAATGTCTGCATGCTCCATTTCTGAAAAGTATTATATAGTATTATATAGTATTATATATTATATACAAGAAACACAAGCAATGGACATTAGATTGTTGGAAATCTGTCCTTTCGTCTGATGAGTCCAAATTTGAGATTTTTGGTTCCAACCGCTGTGTCTTTGTGAGACGCAGAGTATGTGAATGGATGATATCCGTATGTGTGGTTCCCACCGTGAAGCATGGAGGAGGAGGTGTGATGGTGTGGGGGCGCTTTGCTGTTGAAACTGTCTGATTTATTTAGAATTCAAGGCACATTAAACCAGCATGGCAACCACAGCATTCTGCAGCAATACGCTATCCCATCTGGTTTGTGCTTAGTGGGACCATCATTTGTTTTTCAACAGGACAATGACCCAACACACCTCCAGGCTGTGTAAAGGCTATTTGACCAAGAAGGAGAGTGATGGAGTGCTGCATCAGATGACCTGGCCTCCACATTCACCTGACCTCAACTCAGTTGAGATGGTTTGGGATGAGTTGGACCACAGAGTGAATGAAAAACAGCCAACAAGTGCTCAGTATATGTGGGAACTCCTTCAAGACTGTTGGAAAAGCATTCCAGGTGATGCTGGTTGAGAGAATGCCAAGAGTGTGCAAAGCTGTCATCAATGCAAATGGTTGCTACTTTGAAGAATATAAAATATATTTGTTTTGTTTAACACTTTTTTGGTTACTACATGATTCCATGAGAGTTATTCCTTGTTTGGATGTCTTCACTACTATTTTACAATGTAGAAAATAGTACAATTAAAGAAAAATCCTTAAATGAATGGGTATGTCCAAACTTTTGACTGGTACTGTATATTTCAAATGTTATTCAAATTTAGAAAAACATTTGAAGAAAAAGCAGAGATTGTGTCTTTCAATAATACCTGAACTGACAGTATCATATAACTGACAATATAATGTACCAGAGTAGTTTCATTTGGTTGAATTTAGGGCAGACTACTATGGTCATAAAGGCACATAGACACTTTGTATGAGTTGTGTCTGAAAAACACATTTTAAAGGTGCAATCCCAGTCAATACCATTTCTTCGGGTCAAAACAAGCCGATATAAACATCTGTACTACAACCTGAATGTAACATACGTTATGGTAAACGGTTTGCTGTGAAACTGTGACGTCTGGCCCGGGACCATAAAGTGGCTGAGCCAAAGTGTTAAAAGGCTAAAAGGTGGCGGATGAGGTCCTATTAAGGAAGACATCTTTACTTCCTCCCTACTTTTAAAGTCACCACGGATCTAACTAACAGTCAGATAGATGAAAGCGAGCTCGTCCACTGCGTTGTTTACACCACTAATCATGTTAGATCAGGGATTACTCCAAGAAAGGGAGGACAGATGCATGTTCAAACATTGTTAGAAGTGAGCCTGAGTAAAAGAGATAGCGGGATAGCAACCCCCCCCCTTATCTTCTCCCCCTAGACAGGACTCCCAAATTACAGAGTGAGCGACACAATGAGAGAGAGACACATTGAGAGAGACAGACGCACGAGAGACAAAGGAGGGAGAATGGCCGCATCAGGTATTTATAACCACATAGACTGCAGACAGAAATACATATTGGGCCCAGGCAAGTGTATAAAACACCTGGCACCCTGCCTTCCCTTCCTTCCTATAAAGATGGTTAGGCCACCTCGGGCTCATTCAACCGCAATTAACGCTGTGTCATACCACCCCAGTCTCCACAAATAGAGAACTTGAGCTACAGTCAAAGTAGCGACATTAGAATAAGTAGCTAATGCATAATTCAAAGAATGTTTTCGTTGGAAGTTCACCCGGAAGTCAAGGAAGTTCAACAATGAGTCGCCAGTCTTTCACTCCCTGATGTGAACATCATCGCTCAGGGGTGAACTTTCCCCTAGGTACAGATCACGGATCAGCTTTCTCTCCCCAAATCCTGACCTTAACCATCTGAGGGAAAACTGACCCAAGATCAGTGTGTCTAGGGGCAACTTCACCCTACACCAACATCTTCTATAGTTAATTGAAGCTGTAAGCCACCCAGTTCAGAGTCGAGGAAAAGCGAGTGTTAGCTAATAAATAAACAAATGCTCCGTCTTCCATGTCTTAACGAGAACAGACACTTCACTGAGTCGCAAGCGAGATCTGTCACGCAATACTGTGTAAATTTGCTATTCTAAGATGCTGTCCTAAGCCGAGACCATAAAAATACTCTTTATGGGGTTTTTCTCCCTTCCCTTTCATTTCAACTGGAATTTCCTGCGGTGAATAGCAGAGCAGTGATTATTTCATTAAAGTTCAGGACAAATTGTTCACTCTTACATTTTGAAGTCTACAGATGAGACATTTCTTAATCACCGCACTAGTGAATTCAGTTGAAATGTCACTCAGACAGCAAGCGTTCCTTTGGAATTGTTTGGTTTACCACTGTCAAGATGGTTCTACAGTAAATCGGGTTTGGATAGTGCCTTTTTTTTGTTGTTGTTGAATTTGAACCCCTTTTTCTCCCCAATTTCATTGTATCCAATTTTTAGTAGCTACTATTTTGTCTCATCGCTACAACTACCACACGGGTTCGGGAGAGACGAAGGTCGAAAGTCATGCGTCCTCCGATACGCAACCCAACCAAGCCGCACTGCTTCTTAACACAGCGCGCATCCGTGCACCTGGCCACCATGGTTAGCGTGCACTGCGCCCGGCACGCCACAGGAATCGCTGGTGAGCGATGAGACAAGGATATCCCTACCGGCCAAACCCTCCCTAACCCGGACGACGCGGCCGGTTGCGACAGAGCCTGGGCGCAAACCCAGAGTCTCTACAGTGCAGCACCCTTAACCACTGCGCCACCCGGGAGGCCCTTGGATAGTGCTTTTTAATGGCATCATTAATCATCCCGAATAATTGTTTGTGGCCAATTTTCCTTCGTTGTTCTACAGTAATTCTATTGCCTTTTTTTATTGTGTCTTAATTGTGTCATAATACATACTATCAGTGTTTACCTACTTAACCAAGGGCAACAGACTAAAACAAATAACAACCGAACTATAGTTTTATAGTAGTCTGCTACCACTACCATGTCGACCATGTCGCAACCATAGGATGTTGAGAATTAAGAGATTGACCTTTTAATGAGGATGACACGATTATGACCTTTTAAGGGCATGGCAAGTGTTGTTGTAACTTTATCCGCCCCCACACTACTGTGTTACCTCAGCGCCCACTGGGCATGCTCAGATGTGGTTGTTAAAAGGGAGAACACAGATCTGTTCAGAGCTCCGACCACAACAGGCCAAACCAGATTGCTAATCGATTTCTCTCTGTTTGGGTGTGTGCTTTGTTGGTTTCGTCTAGATGTGTCATGTGGCAATGAGCCAGTGTCGTTTAGCTTATAATGGGTTATACTGGATGTTCCCCCGATTTGACCAGGAAAATCTCCAAACCCTAGTTATAGGCTGCAGGATACTAGGGCTATACTATGACTAGGGACAAGAGCTTTCGTGGTCAGGTCAGCTAGAGACCAGTTTCACCTGGAAAAACTCCTGACCCTAACCATTGCATCTTGCTGACAAGCAAGGACCGTAGGTGGAGGTGGTACTCTCAACCACAGCCAGTTTATAATGAAGGAATGTTTAGGAATGGGTAGGTTGGCTAAAAGGGAGTGTTAATGGGTCGAGACAAGACAGGCCTTGCGGGTAATGATGATGCAAAAACACAGCATGGTTGGGGCCCTTTCCAGCTGGGTTGGCACAGGTCCATGCCAAATGATTTATGAGGGAACTGCCCCGGGGACTCATTTATAAACCGTGCTTATTGTTCATGCAAAAGTTGGCGTTTATAATAAATTGACTTGATGTGAGAATGTGCTCACCTCTCCACAAACTCTAGACCACGCGTACACACATCTGCGAGTGGTTGAAATATTGTATTGCAAGCTGGCAAGTAAGTATTTTGTGCAAATGGGGGGGTTTGATAAAAATTGTATTCATAAAAAAAACGGAATGCCAAGCGTCTGCAAGGCTGTCATCAAGAAAAAGGGTGGCTACTTTGAAGAATCTAAAATATAAAATATATTTTGATTTGTTTAACACTTTTTTTGGTTACTACACGATTTCCTATGTGTTATTTCGTAGTTTTGATGTCTTCATTATTATTCTACAAAGTAGAAAATTGTACAAATAAATAAAAACCCTTGATGGTACTGTATATTTTGAAAGACCAAGGTATCAGCTATCATACAATGTAAAGGAACAACCTCCTGATTCTATTTTTTTTCTCATAAAGTGCAACTAACTGGATTTGTCAATTCCGTCAGACACCATAAAAGGCCTTTGATTTTTACATTTATTGTCCAAGTGTTTAAAGGCCTTGATATGATTAATTTTAACAATAGATTATTGTAATACAAATCTCCAAACGTATTTTTGTTTTCTAGCACTATATCATGCTCCAGGGCTAATTTCGTTTTTAAAAATTTATTTTTGCCATTTTCTTTTAGATTCAGAACATAAAACATTTAGAAAGCAAACATTTTCCATTGGATCTAGCACGGCAAATACGTCAATAGTTTAAGCATATGTTGCAGAAATGTGATTTAAAAATTAATATTTTTTTAATATTTATATTGACAAAAATATGATGAAGTTGACAAGCCACTGATGGAGTAAACAACAAATACTCAAAATACATATTTTTTCTAGACAAAAATAACTACTTCAATACAAATATTTGTAAAATATATAAATTATTCATTTGAAAACCCTCAAATATAACCATTTCATCAGATCTTTCAGCACTTTGACCTTATATTTTTTTGGATTAAATCAAAATTTGCAACAAAATTCTTATCCTATCTTAATCCATCGGGCAGATGGAGTTGACAGTTTATGGTTGTAACAATGACGATTTCAATATTGTTTCTTTAAATCTATCAAAAGTAGAAAGCTTTACAGACCATGATTTGTCCTGTTGCACTACATGTAATGAGGACATGAATGAGGTCATTATGGTATTGCTGACCCTGCTCATTCATGATTAATTGAATTGACCAAATCTCCAGACACATTTTTTAGGAATCCTAGTTTTGAAATACATTTTGTTTAAAGTCAGAGAGGGGTAATTGCAAGAAACTACACAATATCCTTTTCAGTTAATATTCCTTATTACCCATTTTAGAATTTTAAATACTTTGAGAGTTTTAAATTGGTAGCCTTTGCTCCGGACAAGGGCATTTCCAGGCATTGAGCAACACATGGAATTGAATAATATTCAATATTCATTTTTTTTTTCCAAAAGAAAAAACTCCCCCTGTATAAAATTCCCCTAAATGTAATTTTTAAGCTCAAATAATAAAAACAAAATCAAATATTTTCCAACTATAAAAAGAAAGCTTGCCTGCCAGACAAGGATTGTCCCGACTTTCAAGAATTCCTGAGTTAGTACATAATACGGTAGGTACCAAACCTACCATGATAAGCTCAACACCAACAGACTCTTAAATAGTACAATGGTAGCAAGCCAAGTCATGCTTAATTATAGCATGTACCCATCAATGCATTCCTACACGTCAGATGTAGGTAGTACTAAATCGAGAAAAGCCAGTTTCCACATGAAAGGATTTCTGGATTATAGGTTATCATCAAATCAAATCAAATCTTATTTGTCACATACACATGGTTAGCAGATGTTAATGCGAGTGTAGCGAAATGCTTGTGCTTCTAGTTCCGACAATGCAAATTCACCCATTTGGCCACTCGCAGCCATAACACATATCTTAAGCATAATATGGAGAAGGACTGGGCGATATACCGTGAATGCTGGTAATACCGTTATGAATCCACATACCGGTAAAGATTTTTACAATACCGTCTATAATTACATTTTGATAAAATGCTAAATAAACAAAAGTTTTACAAAAAGTTTTGTCCACGTTTTGTTGAGCATTAAACCATCAGAACGGAGAAAGCCTATTAAAACCACTTAAAATTAATTTGATGCCATCCTAGGGCCATGTACTGCTCATAAAACATGTTTAGAACTAGTATTACTCAGAAACATTGAATACTGTCAAAAATATTGTGATACGATGTTAATACCTAACCTTAATATTGAATGGATTTGTCATAGGCTAGCACATCCACTAAATGTAGTTAGCTTAACTGTCTGTATTTGTGCTGGTAAGATACAAATCAGATGCGTCTTGTGTAGGCTGTTTTAGTTCCCCCCTCATATATATATTTTTCATATCGATCCTGAAATCGTCTTTGTATACCTACATGAACCTCACCAACCTAAATGCGTCTGATGGTACCTCACCAAGACAAACACAAATAGAATAGTCTTGTACACAACAGTGTGTTCGAGCGAGTGAGCAGATCCTGGCTGAGTTGAGACTCAAACCAGACCGACCGACCACAAAGGGTGTCTAGGGAGGAGATGCCTGGTGTGGTGATTTGTTCTCAGAGAGAGAGAGACATGGAGAGAGAGGGGGAGAAAGAGAGAGGATAGCGAAAGGGATTCAGAGATTGAGAGAAAGATGGGGGAGAGGAAAGGGGGAAAGAGAAGGAGAGTGAGAAGGGCACAGATGCAGATGGAGAGAGAGATGAGGGAAAGATAAAGAAGGAGAGAGAGAATGGCACAATGCAGGTGGAGAGAGAGATGAGGGAAAGATAAAGAAGGAGAGAGAGAATGGCACAGATGCAGATGGAGAGAGAGATGAGGAAAGATAAAGAAGGAGAGAGAGAAGATGCAGATGAGGGAAAGATAAAGAAGGAGAGAGAGAATGGCACAATGCAGGTGGAGAGAGAGATGAGGGAAAGATAAAGAAGGAGAGAGAGAATGGCACAGATGCAGATGGAGAGAGAGAGAGAGAGACGGGAGATAAAGATACATAGAGCGTAAAGTCAGCGCGAGACTAAGTGAGAGGGAGGAGCGGAGAGGATCTAAGAAGTCTAAGAATGACTGGCTGTCATTCTCCTCTTGAGTGGTGTCTCCTGGGTAACTT
The DNA here is from genome assembly GCF_023373465.1 of Oncorhynchus keta. Taxonomy (NCBI): domain Eukaryota; kingdom Metazoa; phylum Chordata; class Actinopteri; order Salmoniformes; family Salmonidae; genus Oncorhynchus; species Oncorhynchus keta. Next base: position 7,024,222 of record NC_068452.1, on the reverse strand, counting down.
CGGGCAGTGGGGTGAGATGGTTGTGTTGAATTAAAACAAACGACTGAAGTAAAAACGTGACGTATTTTTAGAACCTATAACTGACAAGACTTTCGCATTTGATAGAATTAAACTATCACTCAGATGTAACTAAAGACTTGCAGCTTACATGCCTCACAGTACATTGTCTGTAAACATAACAGCAGATTATAGCCATGATACCTTACAGATAAAGCTGTGTGTAGAGGAAGCTGGATGCCCTTCGTGAAAAACCCACAACCACATAGTGAGAGACTGCCCTTCTCATAGATGATAATAGACAAGCATTTCGCTACACTCGCATTAACATCTGTTAACCATGTGTATGTGACAAATACAATTGGATTTGGTCTTCGTTGAAATGTGATTGAAGCATTGTTGTCTCATTAGCCGAATAGAGAACACGAAAAGAACACAGCATGCCATAAACGGACAAGGACAAGGACATTCACTTTCTTTTCATTGCTATACAGATGTCATTCAAATCTCATTCAATGTGCTGTACATTGAGAAAAAACAGATTCCTATCAACATTATTGAGTGACAATGACATTTAGCTGATTTTCCGTCCAGCTTGTGTGAGTGTGTTGTAATTCCTCTTTTTACTTCTATAATCTTCACTGAGTGGCCTGAAACACTAAGCTGCTGTGAGCCCATGGGTCTAAACAGGGAAGGCCCCAGAGAGAGGTGAGTGAGTGAGTGAGTGAGTGAGTGAGTGAGTGAGTGAGTGAGTGAGTGAGTGAGTGAGTGAGTGAGTGAGTGAGAGAGAGAGAGATGGGCTTAGTCAGAGGTCTTGACAGCACGTCAAGGCTCATCTTGGAGAACATCCGACAAGAGTCCTCAGGGAAAGGACTGCTGGCTCACTGCTGGGGCCTCCGAGTGAAAAAAACACACGCGACTTTCCATCTCCCTCTTTCTCTTCTGCTTTTGAAGCAGAGGAACAGATGTATGAACACAGAGAACTCAATGCTACCTATTTTCCTAGAAAAAAAAAACAATAACTAGAAGCTAAACCATGCCCCTTAGCATTGGGAATTAAATATCATTCTGTAGCAGTGGAAATCCGTGGTGTATTGATCTGTTTCATCCAGGATCGATAATATCCAATAACATACAATAGTATATTATTACACCCAGTCAACTCCAATAGAATATCAATGTGTGAAACGATGTCTATATAATAACAATATGCTGTCATCCTAGTATTAAATAACATTTAATATGCTATGTTGTATGATTACACCATGTTCATTACTATACCCCAAATCTCTAAATGTCTATTGTAATGCATGCTGTTGTCCATGCAGTGGATCTGGTTTGTCGAAGGGGCCACTGGGTAAGGTATTAGTAATGGAATTGAGTGTGCTGGAAGTGACCTGCTTTGTTGCTGAAAGGAGAGGCCCTTGAGATATGGGACAATGATGCCTGTCTTATTAATTTATCCGCACTGTGTTCCAAATGGTGCCCTATTCCCTACACAGTGCACTACTTTTGACTGGAGCCCATGCAAAAGGGTGCCATTTGGGACTCAGGTCCATCCTTCCTTCCGTGGCCTCCAATTGCTCTTAAATGCAAGTAAAACTAAATGCATGCTCTTCAACCGATCGCTACCTGCACCTACCCGCCTGTCCAACATCACTACTCTGGACGGCTCTGACTTAGAATACGTGGACAACTACAACTACTTAGGTGTCTGGTTAGACTGTAAACTCTCCTTCCAGACCCATATCAAACATCTCCAATCCAAAGTTAAATCTAGAATTGGCTTCCTATTTCGCAACAAAGCATCCTTCACTCATGCTGCCAAACATACTCTTGTAAAACTGACCATCCTACCAATCCTCGACTTTGGCGATGTCATTTACAAAAATAGCCTCCAATACCCTACTCAACAAATTGGAGGCAGTCTATCACAGTGCAATCCATTTTGTCACCAAAGCCCCATATACTACCCACCATTGCGACCTGTACGCTCTCGTTGGCTGGCCCTCGCTTCATACTCGTCGCCAAACCCACTGGCTCCATGTCATCTACAAGACCCTGCTAGGTAAAGTCCCCCCTTATCTCAGCTCGCTGGTCACCATAGCATCTCCCACCTGTAGCACACGCTCCAGCAGGTATATTTCTCTAGTCACCCCCAAAACCAATTCTTTCTTTGGCCGCCTCTCCTTCCAGTTCTCTGCTGCCAATGACTGGAACGAACTACAAAAATCTCTGAAACTGGAAACACTTATCTCCCTCACTAGCTTTAAGCACCAACTGTCAGAGCATCTTACAGATTACTGCACCTGTACATAGCCCACCTATAATTTAGCCCAAACAACTACCTCTTTCCCAACTGTATTTAATTAATTAATTTATTTAGCTCCTTTGCACCCCATTATTTTTATTTCTACTTTGCACATTCTTCCATTGCAAAACTACCATTCCAGTGTTTTACCTGCTATATTGTATTTACTTTGCCACCATGGCCTTTTTTGCCTTTACCTCCCTTCTCACCTAATTTGCTCACATTGTATATAGACTTGTTTATACTGTATTATTGACTGTATGTTTGTTTTACTCCATGTGTAACTCTGTGTCGTTGTATCTGTCAAACTGCTTTGCTTTATCTTGGCCAGGTCGCAATTGTAAATGCGAACTTGTTCTCAACTTGCCTACCTGGTTAAATAAAGGTGAAATATATATTTTTTTAAATTTCACGCTACAGATGCACTGTAATGACATGGGTGCCGCGGGATATGTTGATTTACAGGCAGATGAACAGGCGGTACGGCTCCCTAAAATGGTATGTTGTTTTATGGTAATAAAATGGTTGTGTCAACGTTGAGGCGATATCATTGTCAAGTTTCAAATGGAACTATAATATCCATAGTACAGTCTCTTGCAAAGTTGACTTCTATAGCTCATCACTCCACTATCTTGATTATTGGACAGCTTGATCATTGGACAGCTTGATCATTGGACAGTTTGATCATTGGACAGTTTGATCATTGGACAGTTTGATTATTGGACAGCTTGATCATTGGACAGCTTGATCATTGGACAGTTTGATCATTGGACAGTTTGAACAGTTGTAGTTAGATTGTGCAGCAGCCCACCGCTCTCCCACTACTACATTTGACGGCACACAGGCATATATTCATGCATTGCGTAAATAGAAATACCTCACTTTGCTGAGGAATTTCAATAGCTCACATCCTTTGACAAAGCCTCTCTAAAGAATACCCATCATCTCGGTTTATAGGCTACCTTCATCTGTTAAGTTAGTGTGATTGGATGACTATAGACTTACATAGCACTTTCCTTCTGAACGGATCAATCTGTTATTGGTTCCCTGCATTGTTACCATGTCTACAAGGTAAGAGACAATGACGTGGGTTGACCCTTGTTTCTGAACCTTCCAATTAAAGTGCATTTTTTCCCCACTAGAGTAATTATAGACTTATATCCCTTAGCACTCATACCTTTAGTAGGCCTGTTGCCAAGACCAGGGCTGCCCAACCCTGATCCTGGAGATCTACCCTCCTGTAGGATTTCAGTCCAACCCTAATTTAAAACACCTGATTCTACTAATTAGCTGCTCAACAAGACTGAATCAGAGATGCTTAATTCGGGTTGGACTGAAAACCTACAGGACAGTAGACCTCCAGGAAGAGGGTTGGACTGAAAACTTACAGGACAGTAGATCTCCAGGAAGAGAGTTAGGCAGCCCTGGTCTAGATCAGGATTTCTCAACCCTCTCCCAGACGTTTCACATTTTAGTTTTAACCCTAAACACCTGATTCAATTAGTCAACTAATCATCAAGCCTTTGACTAATTGAATCAGGTGTACCCGTTTAGGGTTAAACCAAGGAGAGAATCATGTTGGGAAATCCTGATCTAGATGTTTTTTCTCTGTTAGTATTTCTTTATTAGGCCAGGGGTATTCAACTCTCACCCTACGAAGTCTGGACCTGCTGTATCTGATAATTAATTCCCAGGTTAAAATAAAATAAAATGTAAAAAGCAGAGGAACTGGAGTTGAGTTTGAGGGGGTTAGGCTATTGTTATTCTAGATGCTGTTTTGTTGTTACTTTGGGCTGTTAAAGGTTGCTTAGTGAACATTCTGTAATTTGAGTCTGTCTGACCAGTCCTATTGTTTTATTCATTTACGGAAATGAGTTTTAAAAGGTAAAGAATAGCCTGAGACAGATGACACTGATAAAGTGCGGAACTTGCTCCACAGCAATGGACTAGATTACGCAAAAACAACCCTTTCTCTATGACTAAATAATGTGTACTAGACCGGTATACCGACTTCATAAATAACATGAATGCGATAAGCACACACAGCACTTTCAACCGCTCATGAGAACATTATACGATACTATATGGTTAACTAATTTAATGAATGATTTGCTCACGATTTCTCAAATGTTGCTGACGAACAGAGCTCTCCCGGATGGTACCAGCCCATTTCTCTGCCTCCTCCAGGTTGGCGCGTGGGTCCTGGAACAGGGCCACCCGAAAGCACTGCTCGACACGTTGCCTGGCCACCCCAGAGCTCATCCATCGTGTTTTAAAAGGGTAGAAATAGACCGAGAAGTACGCTCCCGCGTCCGCGTTGTCATCTGCGCTGAAAGCCCGGCAGCCGACACAGTCCCTCAAGTTGAAAACCACCTTGCTCCGGCCCGCAGGTGTTGACGTGATCTTCTGAACGGTGAGGTCCCTCTCCGTTAAACTCACCGCGTACCTCACCTTTCGGTTGCCCGTGGTCGTGAATTCCCCGTACTGCAGAACCTTGGTGATTACGTTGCGATGTGATGGAGGGTCCGATTCGGTTATCTTCGGTTCCATCCTGCGCGCAGAGGGAGGAAGGGACGCGATCCGCAGACCTGCTTGCGCGTGATAAGGGGACGCACACAGTCATATACCGGCTGAAGAAGCAAGCGGTCCGCAGGGCAAGAGACTGCGAGTGATTTCAACGCAATTTAAAAAATTTACCATTTGAAAAATGTCAGGTCGCTCTCTAGTGATAGAATTGAGGAACGACAATTAAAAGCGTTGTGGACGGCGCCTGTACCAAAAGTGATCGTATAGATTTGCCCACGAAATAAGATACACGTTTTTAAAACAGTATATTTCACATGGGACCTGTCAACGAATTACATTATGTTCAGAATTGTTCATCAAACCCTGTCTACCAAGTGTGTAGTGTCTTAACACTTAGTACTTATTTATATAATAAGAAAGACTCTGAAGACAAGCAATTGAACTGGAGCTTCACATTTACTCAAACGAGTTAGTACCAGAATAACATAGAACCGAGGGTGCTCCATCCTTAAAGGGGACATCAGTAATTAACAGAACATAACAAAGTGTATGACCATTGTGTCATTTCGAAAGAATGTAGTCTGCATAGGCTTCTCTTCGCCAATCAACGCACCAAGCGCGCAGGAAATGGGGAGCGGAAAAGTGGAGGGCAAAGCAAACTTGTTATATCAGTAGAATCTCAGGGGAAATTCCAAATTTGTCTAGGCTAGAGTGAAGAGGAAAGGAATGCAGTAGTCTAACATTCGTCTCAGCTCTTCATCCCCAAATCTCTTATCTGCGGTCTGTGTCTACAGCGCTCTCTTTGGAGGAAGTTGAGCTTGTGTTGTCACCATTTGTGGTCCACCACTAGCATCAGAAAGAGGGAGTGGAGGTTTCTGCCACTTAGTGCGGCATGCCAGTGCGTATCATAGGTTATTTTAACGTGTTGGTCAGTAAACGCCTCAGTGGCAAATGTTGCTTTCTCTAGAAATTAAGAGTTTAATTCCAAAACGCTATATATCCGTTTTCAGAAATGTTGGTAACTTCATTTCAGATAGACAAATAACCATGTTTTTTGCTAAATGCAATATGTCTCACTCTCAGAGAAATAAGTAGACTGCCAGGTTTTACAGTCAAATGTATCAAATAGCTACATATTTAATAAAGACATGTACAAATGATACATTTGTGACGTCAATATCTAAACGTTTTTCAATCAAGTAATTTGAGATCTGTATGTAAATCATTTAGATTGGACCTTTTATGCATTAAGCAGATGGTCTGATTCAGAGCAACTTACATTAAATGTATTCATGTTAAGATACTGTAGCTCAGTAAAAGAACCACATATCACAGTCAAACATACAGGATACGAAATTACATTCCAGCTAAACAATAGATATATTGCGTTTTGCAACAGAACACAATTTCATACACATCTAAAATCTATGAATAAAAAATCGGAGAAAGGTCATATTTTACACACACACACACACACACACACACACACACACACACACACACACACACACACACACACACACACACACACACACACACACACACACACACACACACACACACACACACACACACACACACACACACGAAGGTAAGCAATGATAGTTTCTGATGAAAAAACATACATGTGAAAAATTGGTGGATATCACATTTGGGAAATAAACTCTTAATATGTAATGTGATGATCATCAATGTTTATATTGTGTTGATATTGAGTGTTGCTATGGAGCTGTTACATGCATTGTTTTTAAAAGCCTGATAATGACGTGTAATATGCATTACACCTTGTAACAGTTTAGGTTAAACCTATCAGCATTGTTGTACTTACACTGACACGGCGTTGTACTGAAGATGCAGCAATGGCTCGAACCCCTTGCAAGCTGCCGAGACAGACTTGTCAGGCAAACCTATTGGATATGGATTGATCAGCTGTGACTTGGTCCGGGTCTGCTATAACCATGGTTGTTGTGGCAGAGGAGAGGGTCAGGGCAGTTTCATTACAAGAGGCCTCTGGTTTCATTTGATAATGAACTCTCTCTCTCTTTCTCTCGCTCTCTCAGCTGTAGATAAAGAGGGTGTGATTAATTGGTTTTGGCATCAAGACACTATTCTACCACAAGCCCGTCGCCGGGGTGTCAGAATGGGGGAGAACATCTATCTCAGTGTAATTACCCTTTTATCAAATTAGTAATCGAAACAGTTGTGTGGATAAAATCAGCAAAGACAATTTGGGCTCTGATGTTGCAGAACCTAATAACTCAGTAGGACCTATCAACTGATGGATTGAAGTACTCTACTCAAAGTGTATTGTAAACTGAGTATAAAGCATTTTAACTGTGTACATTTTAAGATAGGGCACTCTTATGTCCGCTAATAGTAACTATGGGCTTAGACCCCATGATGGGCTTAGACCCCATCAGCACATGGTCTAAGCTGACGAGGACAGTGAACTCCCTCTTCAAGGGATCAAAACACCATAGACCATTCCTGTTGATTAATTTGTATCGTTATTGTGACATATCAAAGGGTTGATACACGATAGACCATTCCTGTTAATACTCCTCCACCCCCCTCTTAATTTATGTCAACCATTTCTTCTTCTTCTCTGTTCCCTCTGGTTTCTTCTCTGGCGTCTTCTTCTTGACCCAGAGGGCTTTCAGACAGACTTTGCTGCTATTCTGGTTCTGAAACAGAGACACAGTATTACCCTCACTAATAAACACTACAGGACAACATCATCCTCATCCTCTGCCTGTTTGACATGTTTCAATGAAGTTCTAATGTATAAATCAATCTATGGAAGATTAGTAACATGTCTGTACATTTTCTTCCAGAGCTTCCTGCAGCTGGACCGTCCTACTCCTGTTGAACCATTTGATTTATTTTATAAGAATTGTTAGTTTGACAGGGAGTCATGCTGAGACCAAGGCCTCTTTTACAGATGAGCCCTGTATACACATCAATACACTATACACATCAATACATTATACACATCAATACACTATACACATCAATACACTATACACATCAATACACTATACGCATCAATACACTATACACATCAATACACTATACGCATCAATACACTATACACATCAATACACTATATACACATCAATACACTATACACATCAATACACTATACACATCAATACATTATATGCATCAATACATTATACACATCAATACACTATACACATCAATACACTATACGCATCAATACACTATACGCATCAATACACTATATACACATCAATACACTATACACATCAATACACTATACACATCAATACACTATACACATCAATACACTATACACATCAATACATTATACACATCAATACACTATACACATCAATACACTATATAACTATATAATCATGACCGAACACATACCAGCCCCGTCACAGACATCAACGTCTCACTCCCAGACAAATTATACAACTTCTTTGCACACTTTGAGGTCAATACAGTGCTACTGACATGGCCCGCAACCAAAGACTGTAGGCTCTCCATCAACGTGGCTGACGTGAGTAAAACATTTGAACATGTTAACCCTCGTAAGGCTGCCAGCCCAGACAGCATCCCAAGCCGCGTCCTCAGAGCATGCGCAGACCAGCTAGCTGGTGAGTTTACAGACATATTCAATCAATCAAATCAAAGCGAATCAAATCAAATGTATTTATATAGCCCTTCGTACATCAGCTGATATCTCAAAGTGCTGTACAGAAACCCAGCCTAAAACCCCAAACAGCAAACAATGCAGGTGTAAAAGCACGGTGGCTAGGAAAAACTCCCTAGAAAGGCCAAAACCTAGGAAGAAATCTAGAGAGGAACCGGGAATTAGAGAGAGCATATGTGGGGTGGCCAGTCCTCTTCTGGCTGTGCCGGGTAGAGATTATAACAGAACATGATCAAGATGTTCAAATGTTCATAAATGACCAGCATGGTCGAATAATAATAAGGCAGAACAGTTGAAACTGGAGCAGCAGCACAGTCAGGTGGACTGGGGACAGCAAGGAGCCATCATGTCAGGTAGTCCTGGGGCACGGTCCTAGGGCTCAGGTCCTCCGAGAGAGAGAAAGAAAGAGAGAATTAGAGAGAGCATATGTGGGGTGGCCAGTCCTCTTCTGGCTGTGCCGGGTGGAGATTATAACAGAACGTGGCCAAGATGTTCAAATGTTCATAAATGACCAGCATGGTTGAATAATAGTAAGGCAAAACAGTTGAAACTGGAGCAGCAGCATGGCCAGGTGGACTGGGGACAGCAAGGAGTCATCATGTCAGGTAGTCCTGGGACATGGTCCTAGGGCCCAGGCCAGTTGAAGCTGGAGCAGCAGCATGGCCAGGTGGACTGGGGACAGCAAGGAGTCATCATGTCAGGTAGTCCTGGGGCATGGTCCTAGGGCTCAGGTCCTCCGAGAGAGAGAAAGAAAGAGAGAAGGAGAGAATTAGAGAACGCACACTTAGATTCACACAGGACACCGAATAGGACAGGAGAAGTACTCCAGATATAACAAACTGACCCTAGCCCCCCGACACATAAACTACTGCAGCATAAATACTGGAGGCTGAGACAGGAGGGGTCAGGAGACACTGTGGCCCCATCCGAGGACACCCCCGGACAGGGCCAAACAGGAAGGATATAACCCCTATCCCAGTCGGCTGTCGGCTTCAAGATGGCCACCATTGTTCCTGTTCCTGTTCCCACGAAAGCAAAGCTAACTGAACTTATTGACTATCGCCCCGTAGCACTCACTTCGGTCATCATGAAGTGCTTTGAGAGACTAGTCAAGGATCATATCACCTCCACCCTACCTGATACCTTAGACCCACTCCAATTTGCTTACCGCCCCAATAGGTCCACAGACAACGCAATAGACATCCCACTGCACACTGCCCTATTCCATCTGGACAAGAGGAATACCTATTTAAGAATGTTGTTCATTGACTACAGCTCAGCATTCAACACCATGGTACCCTCCAAACTCATCATTAAGCTTGAGATCCTGGGTCTCAACCCCGCTCTGTGCGACTGGGTCCTGGACTTCCTGACGGGCCACCCCCAGTTGGTGAAGGTAGGAAACAACATCTCCACTCCGCCCAACACTGGGGCCCCACAAAGGTGCGTTCTCAGCACTCTCCTGTACTCCCTGTCACCCATGACTGCGTGGCCATGCACGGCTCCAACTCAATCATCAAGTTTGCAGACGACACTACAGTGGTAGGCCTGATTACCAACGACGAGGCAGCCTACAGGGAGGAGGTGAGGGCCCTCGGAGTGTGGTGTCAGGAAAATAACCTCTCCCTCAACATCCACAAAACAAAGGAGATGATCGTGGACTTCAGGAAACAGCAGAGGGAGCACCCCCTATCCACATCGATGGGACAGTAGTGGAGAAGGTGTAAAGTTTTAAGTTCCTCGGCATACACATCACAGACAAACTGAAATGGTCCACGCACACAGACAGCATCGTGAAGAAGGCGTAACAGCGCCTCTTCAACCTCAGGAGGTTGAAGAAATTCAGCTTGTCCCCGAAAGCCCTCACAAACTTCTACAGATGCACAATCGAGAGCATCCTGTCGGGCTGTATCACCGCCTGGTACGGCAACTGCACCGCCCTTAACCGCAAGGCTATCCAGAGGGTAATGCGGTCTGCACAACGCATCACTGGGGACAAACTACCTGCCCTCCAGGACATCTACACCACCCGATGTCACAGAAGGCAAAAAAGATCATCAAGGACAACAACCACTGCGTGTTCAACCCGCTATCATCCAGAAAGCTGGGACCGAGAGACTGAAAAACAGCTTCTATCTCAAGGCCATCAAACTGTTAAACAGCCATCACTAACATAGAGAGGTTGCTGCCAACATACAGACTCAAATCACTGGCCACTTGAATAAATTGATTTAATAATGGTATCCCTAGTCACTTTAAATAATGCAACTTGAATTATGTTTAGATATCCTACATTACTCATCTCATATGTATATACTGCATTTTATACCATCTTATACCATCTAATGCGCATCTGTATCTTTATATGTAAATACAATATTCTTATTCATCCCCTTACTTTGTGTGTATAAGGTAGTTGTTGCGAATTTGTTAGATTACTTGTTAGATATTACTGCACTGTCGGAACTAGAAGCACAAACATTGCTCTACACTCGCATTAACATCTGCTAACCATTTGATTTACAATCTTGGCCCATAGAATTAGGAATTAGAACCTTGGCCATTATGACGTAAATCTGTCACCACTTTCATGACACCTGTAGGCCCCTACTCATTTATGATTAGGCCTAATTTGGTTTCTGTTCAATTCAAATAGGAAAACAATTGCCAAATGTGTACATGAAAACGTTATACAAGCGTATTATAGCTTGTTATAAATGTAGGCTAGCTTACTGTATCTGTTGAGCCGTCTTGGAACGTCGCATCACGTTCCTATTCCATTTGGATCTTCATAATCCATTTCAAAGCATTGATTATACCTATGTATTGTGCTTGTCTACATATTTGACACCTCATTCTTCTAATCTCCTCTCTTTATGTTAAGAACTCTTTGGATATTTTAAACAGACAATTAACTCCAACCATTCACTCGCACACGCATTGCACCAAATACTTTGTTCACACTCACCGAGATATTGAACACCAAATACTGAAAATAAAGCACTTTACTGAGGGAATTGAAAGTCCGCAACTAATATCAGTATCACATGGCTCTACGTGATATAGTTTAATGGTGCTTTGAGGTACAGTATAGCCTACTATTCACCAACAGATGGCAGTGTTGGATTGGATCAGAGAACAGACCAAAGCTAATGTTGCCATAATGCTTTGCCAAATGAAAGACTATCATTTTTGGTTACTGACTTGCCAGTAACACACTTTTAGATGCCACAACACAATTTTGGACCCAGGGTTGCAGACTGAACTCAAGGTGAGTGATCCCTCAATCTGACCACCTCCTTGTTTGAAAATCAGAGTCCATGTTATCATGCTTTGGGCATTCATAATGAGAGGTGGTAGTTGGCTGGGCTGGTGCTCCAGGCATTGGCACATTTCTCTAGCTAGCCTGCTGTGGGAGGGAGGGTTGAATGAGTTTATGCAGATGGAAATTATGGGTCTCAGTAAACACCTGGGCCCGGAGGAGAGACGAGATGATCTCATTCGTATGCAAGTCTTGTACCACATGATGTGCTACTAAAAGCTACTGTGTTAACCCCCTCCCTAATCCACGCTGAAAAGAAGGGTAGATGCATTCCCGCTTGGATAGTGAGTGTTTAAAAAAATGTATGCTTTCAAGGTTAATAGGGAAGGGAATATCAAAATGTACATGTTATGTAATGTGTTTTATGGTGTGTGTGTGTGTGTGTGTGTGTGTGTGTGTGTCTGTCTGTACGAGTGCGCGCGCGTGTGTGTACATTTCTGGAAACATGCCGGTTTCCCCAGCTTGCGACTATATAGATCACAGAATCCGATCAATTTCTCCACAAAGACGCTTTTGATTTCAAATTGGGGAGGAGACGTGAAGATGTGGATTCCTCATTGACACAAAATTACGCAGCTGAGAAGTTCTCTGAGTGGGCTGAAAATGGCAACTCTTGAGTTTTTTTTTTACCTCATCACTCCAGCTGTGAGCTTTCTAGCCTGTGCACTTCCGCAATGTGGTTTCAGGGCAATTCATATCATTCTGTACCTAAATCTGTGACACTCTATTTAGTATGATATGCTACATTACGTTAGGTTACATTATGAATGGAATAGCGGTCTTACAATATCATAACTCTTGGAGGACGTATAGTATTGCACGTCTTTATCTAAGACCAGGTTGCTTATTGCACATAATAACAAAGGAGAATTACGGGGAGAATTTAAGTTGCCAGTTAGGGGAACTAACTACAAAGGTTAGAGCAGAGCTAAAATGACAAAGGTTAGGTGAATTTACGTAGGTGAATTGGATTAAGTTGAGTATTTAGCATTTTTCTGTATTTTATTAGGATTCCCAATTAGCTGGGTCCAAACAGGAAACAAAACATGGAGCTGGTGTGTAAAACTGTTAAGTCGTCAGTGTACATAGACACACAGGCTTTATTCAAGGTCAGTGGAAGGTCATTATTAAAATCAGAAAACAAAAATGGGCCAAGCTGGCTGCTCTGCTGTACACCACACTCAGTCAAATTTGCATTAGAGAAAAAACCCCTCTGTTCTTTGAGATAGGTAACGTTCAATCCAAGGGCTAACTAAAATACTACAGTTGTTCCCGAGTTGAACATGAAACCTTGGATTGTCTCAGATTACGCCCACCGATCCTCCCCAACCAACCTCCCTACTTTCATTTCTGGTATCATATGTAAATTAGTAGGTATCATATGTCTTTGAGGTGCTCAGAAATACGTGAAGTATATTTTGTATTGCTCTGAGACCAGGCTGGCCTCCTATCTAGTCCTTTTCAGGAGGTCCAAACCCCTTTTACTTTATAAGTCTTGTGAGAGGACCATTCTAAAATGACCTGCTCTATTTTCTCCGTCAGTCACGCCTCTGCAGATGTATTCTCCTCAGATAACCTTGGCCTCAATCACCAATTAACTTCTGAGATGTAGCTACGGTAGCCACGGCACAATAGTCACTCCCTGAAGACTTGCACTCCATGCTCAACCACAACAGGCCACATTGGTCTAAAAAGCTATTTCATTGATTTGGATTTCGGATAAATAACTCAGGAGTGTTATCTGGTTGCCAAGGTGCAGAGATATCAAGTGCTCATTATGTTTTACCTGGCTGAACCTCTCTATTCTCCATTTGTACTTCAATCCTCAGGGGATGGGACCCAAATATTCAAATTGTCCTTTACGACTGCAGCCCATAGAAAAGCATTGAATAAAACATTCATAAATGGTAAAAGAAAAGAGTAAAAAATGCATCATAAAGAATAAGGTTTAGAAGTGTATGTCCTATATCAAGGAGATATAAGAAAGGTCAGGAAATATTGTTGTTTTAAAGACACATTTAACCCCTTATTTTTGTTGGCACAAAACTACCTCCATACTTCCATTCATTTCTATTGTTTACCTTCAGGCGAGAGGTCATAGAGGATAATGGAGAACACTATTGTGTTTATGAGAGTCTCCCCTTACCTTAGTGGGGTCATAATAGTTTGTAGCTCACCATCGTGTTCTTGTGAGTCTCCCCTTTCCATAGAGTGGTCATTACAGTTTGTAGGCCGTTCTGACGCTTCAGACGTTTTCATGAGAAGACCGATCTCCAGGATGTCTCATGGTCTGACAAACACCGCTGTAGCTTGGCCACCTTCCACCGGGGATGTGTAAGGCCGACATAGGCAGATGTGGTGGATTGAGACGCAGTGGTGAGACTGATATCTCTATCTTAAATTGAGGGATTTTGCGGATTATTTTATTATGCTACTTAGATTGAGGCAGATCATTGTATCAGCTAAATCAAATTTGATTTGTCACATACACATGGTTAGAAGATGTTAATGCGAGTGTAGCCAAATGCTTGTGCTTCTAGTTCCGACAATGCAGTAATAACCAACGAGTAATCTAACCTAATAATTCCACAACTACTACCTTATACACACAAGTGTAAAGGGATAAAGAATATGTACATAAAGATATATGAATGAGTGATGGTACAGAACGGCATAGGCAAGATGCAGTAGATGGTATCGAGTACAGTGTATACATATACATATGAGATGAGTAATGTGGGGTATGTAAACATAAAAGTGGCAGAGTTTAAAGTGGCTAGTGATACATGTATTACATAAAGATGGCAAGATGCAGTAGATGATATAGAGTACAGTATATACATATACATATGAGATGAGTAATGTCGGGTATGTAAACATTATATTAAGTGGCATTGTTTAAAGTGGCTAGTGATAATTTTTGTACATCAATTTCCATTATAAATGTGAGCTGGAGTTGAGTCAGTATGTTGGCAGCAGCCACTCAATATTAGTGGTGGCTGTTTAACAGTCTGATGGCCTTGAGATAGAAGCTGTTTTTCAGTCTTGGTCCCTGCTTTGATGCACCTGTACTGACCTCACCTTCTGGATGATAGCGGGGTGAACAGGCAGTGGCTCGGGTGGTTCTTGTCCTTGATGATCTTTATGGCATTCTTGTGACATCGGGTGGTGTAGGTATCCTGGAGGGCAGGTAGTTTGCCCCCGGTGATGCGTTGTGCAGACCTCACTACCCTTGCGGTTGTGGGCAGAGCAGTTGCCGTACCAGGCGGTGATACAGCCCGATAGGATGCTCTCGATTGTGCATCTGTAGAAGTTTGTGAGTGCTTTTGGTGACAAGCCAAATTTCTTCAGCCTACTGAGCATTCTTCACAATGCTCTCTGTGTGGGTGGACCAATTTCAGTTTGTCCATGATGTGTACGCCGAGGGACTTAAAACTTACTACCCTCTCCACTACTGTCCCGTTGATGTGGATAGGGGGGTGCTCCCTGAAGTTTCCTGAAGTCCACAATCATCTCCTTTGTTTTGTTGACGTTGAGTGTAAGGTTATTTTCCTTACACCACACTTCGAGGGCCCTCACCTCCCTGTAGGCCGTCTCGTCGTTGTTGGTAATCAAGCCTACCACTGTAGTGTCGTCCGCAAACTTGATGATTGAGTTGGAGGCGTGCATGGCCACGCAGTCGTGGGTGAACAGGGAGTACAGGAGAGGGCTCAGAACGCACCCTTGTGGAGCCCCAGTGTTGAGGATCAGCGGGGTGGAAATGTTGTTACTTACCCTCACCACCCGTCAGGAAGTCCAGTACCCAGTTGCACAGGGCGGGGTCGAGACCCAGGGTCTCGAGCTTGATGACGAGTTTGGAGGGTACTATGATGTTGAAAGCTGGTCATCATTTTAGGCTAACCCACACAAAACAACAAAGTCGGAACAACTCCCAACAACCAAACCAGGTCATGGGAATGAGGGTGACGAGAATGACCCAGTGCCACTACCACCCACCCACACGCAATGACTAGTGATCCCCACCTTGGAGGGGAGAGCCTGGGCTTCCCATCAATCCACGGGATTCCCATCAATCCACGGTTTCTGGTTTGGGAATGCTTTAATAGTTGCTGTGGGTACGACATCGCCGATGCACTTTCTAATGAACTCACTCACTGAATCAGTGTATTCGTCAATGTTGTTGTTAGACGCAATGCGGAACATATCCCAATCCACGTGATCGAAGCAGTCTTGAAGCGTGGAATCAGATTGGTCGGGCCAGCGTTGAACAGACCTGAGCGCGGGAGCTTCTTGTTTTAGTTTCTGTCTGTAGGCTGGAAGCAACAAAATGGAGTCGTGGTCAGCTTTTCCGAAAGGAGGGCGGGAGGGCCCCATATGCATCGCGGAGGTTAGAATAACATTGATCCAGGGTTTTTCCAGCCCTGGTTGCGCAATCGATATGCTGATAGAATTTAGGGAGTCTTGTTTTCAGATATTAGCCTTGTTAAAATCCCCAGCTACAATAAATGCAGTCTCAGGATATGTGGTTTCCAGTTTACATAGAGTAAGATAAAGTTAGTTCAGGGCCATCAATGTGTCTGCTTGGGGGGGAATATATACGGCTGTGATTATAATCGAAGAGAATTCCCTTGGTAGATAATGCGGTCGGCATTTGATTGTGAGGAATTCTAAGTCAGGTGAACAGAAGGACTTGAGTTCCTGTATGTTGTCATGTTGTTATGATCACACCAGCTCTAGGAAACACGCATGCACACACACACACGCACACAAACGCACACCTGTGCACATACACAGGCACACACACACAAAGCGGGAGGCAGGGAGAGATTGTCATGTCTCTACAGTTATGAAGTCAACCAAGACAAAGTCCCCCGTCTGGGCCTCTTAGTTCTGAGGACTTACAGAGGGTTTGCCGCCTGTCGTACTGGCCTTCCCTCTGACTCCCCCGCCCCTTAATTCTGCTCTGTTTCTTCAGACACTCAGCCTTCTCTTCCACCCATCCATCCCATCCAGGGCTGCCTGCCTGAGGGGTGAGTAAGGCCAGAAGGGTGACTCATGCCCTTGATGTGGAGGGGGACACCATCCAGTGGAGACAGGCAGGCAGGGGAAGCCCAGGCTCTCCCCTCCAAGGTGGGGGATCACTAGTCATTGCGTGTGGATGGGTGGTAGTGGCACTGGGTCATTCTCGTCACCCTCATTCCCATGACCTGGTTTGGTTGTTGGGAGTTGTTCCGACTTTGTTGTTTTGTGGGGGTTAGCCTAAAATGATGATATGCATGTTGATATGTGTCATGTGGACTCTTGCTGTATGAGTGAGTGGGAGGCAGTCTTGTGAAATGACAGGGCCGACTTGCCTGTTTCATTTAAAGCAACTCCATTTAACTCTTTGAACGTCAGCCCGTTTATGCAACGATGTGAGACCCGCGGCCAGTGGGTATCGCTGATGTGTGGCATCTCTTCAGCCAGATCCAGTGTGATGTGTTTATCGGAGCCTTGAAGCCGGAACCCATCAGCACACTTATGTGCCTCTCAGTGGAAAAGCACGAATGCAGTCAATCCAAGTCAGCACTTTTATGTATTTACTGTTTTCTTGGTCTAAAATGAGTTTGTCTAGTGCACTGATCAAGTCATATTTTACAGGCTTTCCTCTCAGGCACTTGCTTGGGCAGCTCCCAGGCAGGGTCCTCCCAGCTAACAATTCTACGTAGAGAGAACGTTTTTGTAATGTTACCCGTAATGTTCCCCTGATGTTTGAGTGTCCGGTTCTCCGTTAGTTATGGGAACATTCTGTCTATGTTAGAGAGAACTTATTTAGCATGTTTTGGTTACCATGTTCTCAGAATACCCAGTGTTAATGTTCTCGACACATTTCATGGGACGTTGCAAGAACATCCATGTGTCCAGTTTTCTGAGGGTTAGGAGAACATTCCATCAACATCACACCTAACATACACAGAACATGATTGCCATGTTCTACAAATATAATATATTCATGTTTTAAACACATTTCATTGGAACGTTGCAAGAACATTTTTGTGTCCAAGGATGTTTAAAACATAGGACATTCTGTCATTGTCCCCTGTAGGTTTTTGTCTAGTTCCTGGCTTGTTCTGGGGACATCCCGAGAAACGTTTGTTTCATTAAACATTGCCCCTTGTTACTGTTGGTAAGCCCATCAAGGCACTTTGTCTAGTTATATGTACATACAGTATCTACCTCAATTACCTTGAATGCGTTTCACTGTTAGTCCACACCTGTCGCTTACAAAGCATGTGACAAGTAACATTTGACTTTATTTGATTGCTCTTTGCTCACAGCTCTTTGTCTGTTGGCAAGGTTAAGGACATACAACACAAACATTGCTTTCAACTTACATATTTGACAAGCATGTCAATGTATACATTCATTATTATGTCCTCACCTAGGATTTTGAACTCACAACCTCTTGGTTTACAGTATTCCGATCTACAGCGCCATGTCTGTGTCAGTGACTGATTTCACTTGTATTGCTACACTTTGCACTTTGAAGTACACCCAAGAAAAACTATTTTATTTATCATAGTGATCAAAGAGTAACATTAAAATAGAGTAATAAGCCCCACCAACTAGATATATATACTGCCGGTCAAAAGTTTGGACACTCTGTGATAATGTTGCGTCTAAGTGGTAGGTGTAGGAGTCAGGCACAGGAGAGCGGGGATGTCTGAGAATGTTGTTTTAATAGGAAAGTCCACCAACACAGGAATGGCACAATCGAAAAAGTACAACGCCCTCGACCACAGAGAACCCGTAGAAATGCACGGAGGAACAAACAAAGTTCTGACAATATTATACTTAAGGATCCGTGAAGACAAATAACGGCATAACCTCACCAAGCACATCACAATGAAAGACCAATCCCGCACAAACTTAGGCAGGCAACAGGGTACATATATACAACACAGAAATGAACTCAAATGAAACCAGGTGTGAAAAAGAACCAAAGACAAAACAAACAGAAAAGGAAAAAGGGATCGGTGCTGGCTAGTAGACCTGCGACGCCGAGCGCCGCCCGAACAGGGAGAGGAGCTACCTTCGGTAGAAGTCGTGACACACACCTACTCATTCAAGGGTTTTTCTTTATTTGTACTATTTTCTACATTGTAGAACATCCAAACTATGAAATAACACGTGGAATCATGTAGTAACCAAAATATATTTTTGATTTGACATTCTTCAAAGCAGCCACCCTTTGCCTTGATGACAGCTTTGCACACTTTTGGCATTCTCTCAACCAGCTTCATGAGGAATGCTTTTCCAACAGTCTTGAAGGAGCTCCCACATATGCTGAGCACTTGTTGGCTGCTTTTCCTTCACTCTGCGGTCCCAACCATCTCATTTAGGGTGAGTTAGGGTGATTGTGGAGGCCAGGTCATATGATGGAGCACTCCATCACACTCCTTCTTGGTCAAATAGCCTGTACACAGCCTTGAGCTGTGTTGGGTCATTGTCCTGTTGAAAAACAAATAATAGTCTCACTAAGAGAACCAGATGGGATGGAGTATTGCTGCAGAATGTATGGTAGCCATGTGGTTAAGTGTGCCTTGAATTCTAAATAAATCACAGACAGTGTCACCAGCAAAGCACTCCCACACCATCACACCTCCTGCTCCTGAACCACACACGTGTAGATCATCCGTTCACCTACTCTCCATCTCACAAAGACTCTCCATCTCACAAAGACTCTCCATCTCACAAAGACACAAAAATCTCACATTTGGACTCATCAGACCAAAGGACAGATTTCCACCGGTCTAATGTCCATTGCTCGTGTTTCTTGGCCCAAGCAAGTCTCTTCTTATGTCGGCGTCCTTTAGTAGTGTTTTTTTTTTGCAGCAATTCGACCATGACGGCCTGATTCACGCAGTCTCCTCTGAACAGTTGATGTTGAGATGTGTCTGTTACTCGAACTCTGAGTAGCATTTATTTGGGCTGCATTTTCTGAGGCTGGTAACTCTAATGAACGTATCCTCTGCAGCAGAGGTAACTCTGGGTCTTCCTTTCCTGTGGCGGTCCTCATGAGAGCCAGTTTCATCACAGCGCCTGATGTTTTTTTGCGACTCCACTTGAAGAAACTTTCAAAGTTCTTGAATGACCTTTGTATCTTAAAGTAATAATTGACTGTCATTTCTCTTTGCTCATTTGAGATGTTCTTATCATAATATGGACTTGGTCCTTTACCAAATTGGGCCATCTTCTGTATACCACCTCTACTTGTCACAAAACAACTGATTGGCTGAAACGCATGAAGAAGGAAATAAATTCCACAAATGAACTTTTAAGGCACACCTGTTAATTGAAATGCATTTCAGGTGACTACCTCATGAAGCTGGTTGAGAGAATGCCAAGAGTGTGTAAATCTGTCATCAAGGCAAAGTGTGGCTACTTTGAATCATTTAAAATCTTAAATATATTTTGATTTGTGTAACACATATGGAATTACTACATGATTCCATGTGTTTTTTCATAGTTTGATGTCTTCACTATTATTCTACAAAAAAGAAAATAGTACAAATAAAGAAAAACCCTTGAATGGGCAGGTGTCCAAACTTTTGACTGGTCCTGTATATAGAAAAAGTCTGTAATGAATCAATTAAATTAATGATGAGAAAATAGTCAGATGAACTGATAGTTGACACAGACAATGCAATGCAATGGAATCATGTGTCAACGTTTGTCAAATTTGTAAGTTGAAAACATAAAACGTGTCTAGATCATTAATACCTTGTATTTTGAGAACATGGCAACCATGTTCTGTGTATGTTTGGTGTGACGTTGATGGAATATACTCCTAACCCTCTGAAAACTGAGCACATGAATGTTCCTGTAATGTTCCCATGAAATGTGTCTAGAAAACTAGCCCTCAGAAAACACTGGAATATTCTTGCAATGTTCAGTGGTATTAAGTAAAAATTATTTGAAGTACTACCTAAGTATATTTTAGGGGTTATCTGTACTTTACTATTTATATTTTTGACAACATTTACTTTTTTTCCACTACATTCCTAAAAATATGTATTTTTTACACCCATATATTCTTTCTGACACCCAAAAGTACTCGTTACATTTTAAATGCTTAAAGTACTCGTTACATTTTAAATGCTTAAAGTACTTGTAACATTTTAAATGCTTAAAGTAACATTTTAAATGCTTAAAGTACTCGTTACATTTGAAATGCTTAAAGTACTCGTTACATTTTAAATGCTTAAAGTACTCGTGACATTTTAAATGCTTAAAGTACTCGTTACATTTTAAATGCTTAAAGTACTCGTTACATTTTAAATGCTTAAAGTACTACATTTTAAATGCTTACATTTTAAATGCTTAAAGTAAAGTACTCGTTACATTTTAAATGCTTAAAGCACATTTGAAATGCTTAAAGTGACATTTTTAGTACTCGTGACATTTTAAATGCTTAAAGTACTCGTTACATTTTAAATGCTTAAAGTACTCGTTACATTTTAAATGCTTAAAGTACTCGTTACATTTTAAATGCTTAAAGTACTCGTGACATTTTAAATGCTTAAAGTACTCGTTACATTTTAAATGCTTAAAGTACTCGTTACATTTTAAATGCTTAAAGTACTCATTACATTTTAAATGCTTAAAGTACTCGTTACATTTTAAATGCTTAAAGTACTCGTAACATTTTAAATGCTTAAAGTACTCGTTACATTTTAAATGCTTAAAGTACTCGTTACATTTGAAATGCTTAAAGTACTCGTTAAATTTTAAATGCTAAAAGTACTCGTTACATTTGAAATGCTTAAAGTACTCGTTACATTTTAAATGCTAAAAGTACTCGTTACATTTTAAATGGTTTACAGGACAGGAACATGGTCCTATTCACACACTTATCAAGAGAACATGTTGTCATCCCTACTGCCTCTGATCTGGCGGACACACTAAACACATGCTTTGTTTGTAAATAATGTTACAAAATAATAAACAAGAAAATCATCCTGTCTGGATTGCTTAATATAGGAATTCGAAATTATTTACAGCATTTACTTAATGTACACTACCGTTCAAAAGTTTGGGGTCACTTAGAAATGTCCTTGAAAAGCATTTTTTTTGTCCAATAAAATAACGTCAAATTGATCCGAAATACAGTGTAGACATTGTTAATGTTGTAAATGACTATTGTAGCTGGAAATGGCAGAATTTTTATGGAATATCTACATAGGCGTACAGAGGCCCATTATCAGCAACCATCACTCCCTTTTTCCAATGGCACATTGTGTAAGCTAATCCAAGTTGATCATTTTAAAAAGGCTAATTGATCATTAGAAAACCCTTTTGCAATTATGTTAGCACAGCTGAAAACTGTTGTGCTGGTTAAAGAAGCGATAAGACTGACCTTCTTTAGACGAGTTGAGTATCTGGAGCATCAGCATTTGTGGGTTTGATTACAGGCTCAAAATGGCTAGAAACAAATAACTTTCTTTTGAAACTCACCAGTCTAATCTTGTTCTGAGAAAGGAAGTCTATTCCATGCGAGAAATTGCCAAGAAACCAATAAAATCAAGAAGATCTCGTACAACGCTGTGTACTACTCCCTTCACAGAACAGCGCAAAGTGTCTCTAACCAGAATAGAGAGAGGAGTGGGAAGCCCTTGTGCACAACTGAGCAAGAGAACAAGTACATTAGAGTGTCTAGTTTGAGAGACAGACGCCTCACAAGTCCTCAACTGGCAACTTCATTAAATAGTACCCGCAAAACACCAATCTCAACGTCAACAGTGAAGAGGCGACTCTGGGATGCTGGCCTTGTTTTGTATTGTCCTCGCCTACGGATTCTCAGAAAGCTGTCCGATCTGCGACCGATCTGCGTGGATCTGGGTCTGTTCCAGTGAGAGCAGGATATCCTTCTCGTTGGAATCGTTAAAGGAAAAGGTTTATTCCAGTCCGCGGTGAGTAATCGCAGTTCTGATGTCCAGAAGTTATTTTCGGTCATAAGAGAGGATAGCAGCAACATTACGTACACAATAAGTTAAAAAACAAGTTACAGAAAATGCAAAAAAAAAACGAACAAATAGTACAATTGGATTGGAGAATGTAAAACGTCAGCCATATTCTTCGGTGCCATGTTGGGTTCTTGGGTATTTTACTGGGTTACTTTCACTTTTACTTGAATATTTTTGTTCTATTAAGGTATCTTTACTATTACTCAAGTATGACAAGTATGACAATTGGGTACCTTTTCCGCCCTAGCAACGTTCCAATGAAACATGGTTAGAACTGTCAGAGTGTGCGCAACTGGTCGTAGGAAGTTAGGTGCAGGAAAGCAGAGATGAGTGAACAGGCACACTTTAATCAGGCAGAGGAAAATAGCTGGACACAACTCCGTCACAACACTCCGGCCCAAGGAAAACGGGAGCAAATACACAAAATGGTACAAAAAACAAAACCACAGGTTACACCAAAATACCTGGCGCAAAAACAGCCTGTAGCATCACACACGTAACGACCGAACAATACCACACACAGACATGGGGGGAACAGAGGATAATATACACGTAGAGTAATGAGGGGATGTGAACCAGGTGTGCGGAAAAACAAGACAAAACAAATGGAAAATGAAAGGTGGAGCGGCGAGGGCTAGAAGACCGGTGACGTCGACCGACGAACGCCGCCCAAACAAGGAGAGGTGATCGACTTCAGCGAGAGTCGTGACAAGAACATTAATACTGAATATTCTGAGAACATGGTAACCACATTCTGGGTAAGTTATGTTTGACAGTTTAGGGAATGTTCTCTTGGAAACAGTCCTTGCACATCACTTGAAAGTTCCTAGGAAAACATTAGGTAATGACCTAATGAGATTCTCAAGGGAACATTCTCTAAAGTTGTTGGAACGCTTATTGTTAGCTAGGCTTCTTCAACCCCTCTACCGCCAAACACAGAGCGTCATTTCTCTATGCCAATTAGATGCAGCTCCTCAGCGCCCCTGAGTGTTGCCTCGTGCCTGAAGTGGCAACTATGAGTGAGAGAATGAAGAAAAGCCGAATCGAAAGGATACCTTGCTATTGTGGATAGAAGAAGGATGATTCCCTGACACCTGACCCTGTGACCCCTGCGGAGTGGAGGGAGGCTGAGTGTTTTGAGTGCCCTCAAGCTTGATGTAATTGCCTGCAGAGCCTCTTGTCAGTTGTTTCAGGGTTGCTGCGGGAGGCTGCTGTATCAGCCCAGGGTTCATTATGCTGCCCCATTCTGTGAGGATTACCTCAGGAGATGGGTTATCCACAGGCCTTAATCCCTCTGGAGGGAGGGTAGGGGTGGAAAAACATGTGGGTTACAAAGACAGGAGTAATGGGGGACAGATGGGTGGAGAGGGGGTAGAGGAGAGGAAATTGGGGGTAGGAAGAATAGGGAATGGAGTAGAAAGGAATAGAGGAATGGGAAAGGGGGAAAGAGGAGAGGAACCTGGGGTTCAGGAGGACCGGAGGAAAGGGGGATAAGTAGAAGGCTGAGGGATGTGTGCCAGTGCCTTCATGTGCTCTGCACTTGGCTTATTAATGTTAAAAAGCAACTAGATATTGTGCATGGTGAGACAATTCTCTCGGGAACTTAAAACTCCTACTGGTCAATCAGTTAATCCCTTTCGCTCTCTTTCCCCCAGTCTCTACCTCTACCTCTACCTCTCTGTCTCCATCTCTGTTTGTGTTTATCAATGTTTGGGCTTGGACCCATGCAAATATTAGGCTAATGAGACGTGAGACCAGCAATGGGCTCCAGTACCTGGGCATACATTGATTTGAGAGTTGCTGTGCAGACTCTGTTTAAGCAATGGGGCATGAGGGGTGTGGTATATGGCCAATATACCATGGCTAAGGGCTGTTCTTATGAATGACGCAATGCAGAGTGCCTGGTCACAGCCCTTAGCCGTGATACATTGGTCCTATACCCCAAACCCCCGAGGTGCCTTAATGTTATTATAAACTGGTTACCAACGTAATTAGAGCAGTAAAAATAAATGTTTTGTCATACCCATGGTATACGGTCTGTTATACCAATCAGCATTCAGGCCTCGGATAACCCAGTTTACAGTATAATAGGCCCTAACTATCTCTCTGTCCCCTGGCCCCTCTCTATCAGGTTCCATTAGAGCAGCATGGCCCTGTCCTCAGTTCTGGCCATTAAATTATCTCTCCAGGTCTGCCAGCCAGAGAGAGGAGAGCAGGAAGGCCATGCTCATTACCCACAGGAGCCTCTGCTCCGCTCTGCTCCACTCACTGCACAAAAGCTCCTTGCTTTCACCTCTTAATTTGAGACACTAGGGAGCATCGTGCCGGCAGCGAGATAGGGAGTGCTATCGCCACTCTCCGCCTGATATGCATGTCCTGCATCCTCTTGATTACAGAGGCGGATTAAGACTGTGCGCTTGGCAGGCGGGCGGGAGATGCACAGGGTACATTATTTTCTGCTGGGTGCGGCTGACATTGTGCCATGTACGGTTGGAAGTTGGTAGTTTGTCCAGTCAGTGCTACATGATACTCTAATTTCCCCTGTACCCATCATGAGGTTGCTACAACCTAGCCTAAAACGTAGATGCACAGGTTGAGAGAATTTTGAGTAATCAAGGTGACAGACAGTGACACATTCAAAACCACCTTGCACACTCTTTGCCTGCATCTAGCTGAACAAGGGTTACAATCATTAGTCCAACAGTTGCAATTGAGAGTTTCTATTGGACAAATTCAGGTATGTTTACTCCCCGTTTCGTTCCGTTTGCTTCTGTTTAAGAAACCTTTTTCAACAGAATTGGCGGAATGACCACACCCCTGATCACACAAAAACAGCTCACTTTCATAGCAGCCACATAAAAACAGCATGATCACTTTACTCGCAACTGTCTTTCTACACGCTCTCCTCCTCTCACCTTTTCCCTTCGCTTGTGAACTTCAGTGCACAACAACATCAACTCTCTGAGACCAGGCAGAAAAACAATGTCTAAGCCGAACCTTCATATTAGGACCGCTAACCGCTACACACAGCCTACATCGTTGTCATGTCATCGTCAACTAGAACTACTAAAACGAATGGGTTAGAAAACCCGCTTACAATCCTGCAGTACAGTGTACAGTCAGAAAGCAGTTTAGCAGTAATACATCAATAAAACCAAAAAGTTTCCTTGACTTGGAAGAGTTTGAGTGTTGGATAACCACAGCCAGCTAGCCAACATAGCATCCCTCTCTGTTTTACCCTGGTGTTTGAGTAGGCTAAACTAGCTTGCTGTATTTGCTAGTAAAAAGTAAAAACAATATAACCAAATATATCTCTCTTTCTCTCTCTCTCTCTCTCTCTCTCTCTCTCTCTCTCTCTCTCTCTCTCTCTCTCTTGCCTCTCCTTAATTTAAGAAGAAATTAATTTGTTCAACGATTGTCTTTCTCTTTGAGTCTACCACTCAACACATTTTATGCACTGCAGTGCTGGCTAGCTGTAGCTTATGCTTTCAGTACTAGATTCATTCCCTAATCCGTTGACTGGGTGGACAACATGCCAGTTCATGCTGCAAGAGCTATGATAAGTTTGAGGACATCCTCCGGACGTTGTCATAGTTACTGTGTAAGTCTATGGAAGGGGGTGAGAACCACAAGCCTCCTAGGTTTTGTATTGAAGTCAAATTACCCAGAGGAGGACAGAAGCTAGTGTGATTTTAAGCAATTATAAGTATGCATTACCTAATAATTGCCTCGTAATTGTCTACTAATTGGTTGATGATGTCATTGGAAAAACTTACTTTCCGCCATCTTTTCTACTACAAAACATAGAAGCCAGCTTTTTCACGTATGTTAATGTTGGGGTGGTGCTTAGATTTTTTAATTGATTAGAATCCCAATTAGCCGACGCCAACGGCGACAGGTAGTCTTACTGGGGTCCGACTTACTGGAGATGATGAAATGTCCCTTAAATAGAGTAGATCTAAATGCCGCCCAAATCCCTTTATGGCAATGCATTTTGTACTTTTTTGTAAAAAAAAAAAACTTGCCTTCCCTTTGTGACGCTGACGGACGAAAACAAACAAGCAAATGAAATCCCAAGGACAACAGGAGAAAATCAACCACAACAACAAGGATTCAATCATTTATTTAATCAGCCAGGAAGCATGGCGTCTTGGATCTCATTTGTGGGACCGAGGAGACTTGGGACCAGGAAGTCAGCTGACACAGTACAGGTCGCACTGCTCCGTCTGTTGAGACCCTATATATAGACACCAAATCATATCTGCTTCCAAGAAATCATTCAACTACCAACCACACAGTCCCATTTCCCTCCTAAGCCACAGAGCAATCAATAGAATCAATAACTTCTCAAATGGATACTTAGTCAAGTGGTCTGCAGGTCAAAGTTAATGGGCATTGGAATGTACTCGAACTTGCCTTTTTTTCCCTTTATTTTTTAAACATTTGGTGTACAGACTGATATGTGTGTTCTGTTTCCACTGTCAGATTTCCAACATTTTCAGACAAAGATACAACAGAGAGTTGCTCAGATAAATCACAAGTTTAGTTAATTGAGGGGGAGGGTTGCGTGAGGGAAGAATTGGTCTCTAGCCTCTTGGACCAGAGAAGGCCAGACTGTAAAACTCTGGACTCTGTTTGACTTATCATCATCCTTTATTCGAGTGTGACTCTTGGAGGACATCTGTGTCTTTATATGATTACACCTCTCCAGAATGTCAAACAGCAACTTATCATAGATGAGTACACATCATGCTTTGGAACAGTTGCATCCCCTTTTGTTTCTCTTTGCTTTCAATGCATACCCTGAAATGGAGAGATTCAGACAAGGGTAGAAATGTATTTTCATGAGCTCTGGTATATAACTGAATATCTTTGACTCCTCCTCTGTGGCAGCACTACCTATGGTGGGTTCTAGATGATTCACACCAATGAACATTTCAAATCAATCAACAATGAAGGCTTCGTTCTGCCATTGTCCATTTTAGCTGCCGAGCAATATGTTCCATTGGCTCTTCAGTCTGTGGGTGTAGAGGACCTACAGCTGTCTGTAAGTAAGGGCTGGATGACGGGAGGGAAACCAGTCTTGGAAGGAAGGGGAGAAGTGGTTTGAGCCATCCCCAGGCTCGTGGCGAGGATATTTATCCAGGGAAGCACACTGGGAGGGGGAAGAGAGAGGCAGTTAGTTTGTAAGTTAGCTGCCGACTATCTAACTTACTAATACTACTGTCTGCAACAATGGTGTGACACGGGTTAAAAGCAACGAAACCATCCTGAAAAAACTTTTTTTTATACTATTACAAACTGTAACTATTTTGTCTATTGAGTACGGAGTTTTCAGACTGTAGACGTATCTCCTTTACCACATGGTTCAAAGCCTTCATCAGCTGACAGGATATATCAATGTGTAAATATTCCTGTACAGGGAATCGCCAAAGACGAGGTTGTTCTTTGAAACACGTTCCAGAATTCAACTTCAAACAACACAGATGTCCGCTAGAGTAGAGTGGCAATCATAAAATCACACAGAGACTCGGATCGACTCACCAGTTGCCTAGCCATTGAACTGAGGACATTTTCGACATCCTGGACCCACATCTGTGAAAGAGAGAGAGGTCGAGGTAGAGAGGGGGAAAGAGAGACCAGGCAGACCAGGGGATGATAAGCAGCTGACACGCAACGACATGAATCATTCAAAGAGAGTGAGACGTTGTTGCGAAACACAATCTCTTTCTGCCACATTTTATCACACTAGGCCTAGTTTTGCAAAGGGAGCCGTTTTCCGCCATGAAACATTTAGCCGCATGCTGGATTTCTCCCCAGTAACTGTGCGTACCCTTGGTTCTTGTGACCCGGAAGTCTCAAGTCTTGATGAAGTGACATTTCTAAGTCGCCTCATCACACAGTCACATACTACAAAAACGACATAGCAGAAGTGTAAAACCCTTCCAAGGTATAGTTGTAACAATGGAGTTTTGGTAGTTTGCCTGAGATGACAAAACACAGAGAGATTGTGCAGGTGAGAGACGTCTTACTCTGTGGCTCTGTCTCTTCTCTATGCTCCACTCCCTCACGTCTCTCCAGTGCCCTGGCAGGCGAGCACAAGCCACCCTTCTATCCTCTGCTCCAGGCATGCTGAAGAAGCATCCGCTCTCTCCCTTCTGACTCGCAGACAGTCCCTGTCCACTGGTGTCTGGAATTGGCCCAAACAGAGCTGGGGGTTTCTGGCCAGATTACACCCTCTTGTCGATCTCAGGTGACTGACACTGTTTCTGTATTTGCAACTTGAGTCGAGACATTGATACTCTGCCCTGTGTGCTAGAGTTCCTCTGGTTAGGGCAAGGCTCTTTCATTGCCATTCAGTACATCCTGCCCCTAGCCACGACCCTGTAAGGCTAAACCATCTCTGACTTAGTCAACCTCAAATATCTGAAAAGCTACTTCAACCTCAACTAGCTGTGTCATTGGGCTGGCCATGTAACAGAGAAGGCTTTGGTCTACGGGAAAGATGATCCATCTATTTATTTCTCTCTGCATTATAAACGATCTGACAAAAGAAAGAGACATTATTGATGTGAAGACAGATTTAATGATTTACCCTTCCTAGCACTGCTGCTGAATCATAATTATGACAAACTGTAGCTATTCGTGCGGTTATATGGAGGAGTAATATCGAGAACACGTTTGGAGATCAGAAAAGACTAGACGAGAATAATTGGTCTCTCACCTGTTCCTTTTCCTTCCATTACAGCGTGGTCACCTTCCCCGTGTGTTCACGACTGGTTGCTGCTGCCTGAGGATCTGAAAAGAGGAATTTCCAACCAGAAAGTTTAAACCAGTAGACTGTCTTGTATAAGTACATAGGCTGAACTGTGAAACACATGTGTACGCCATGAGAGTTTAGCGTGCCTAGCTAGCCTGACGCACTGCCACCTGGGACTAAATTGGTTTTGGCTCGACTCCTGGACACTTGTTTAAAGTATCCACTACTGCAGTCATACCAAGTCTCCGTGTAGTAAATCCAGGGCCCGTATTAAAAAAGTGTCTCAGAGTAGGGTCCCTCCTGTCCGTATAATCGTATGCATTATGATCTAAAAGGCAAAACGGATCCTTTAGCAGCACTCCTACTCAGACTTTTTGTGAATGCGGGCCCCGGAGCCTGCGGCACCTCACTAACACTAAGCCTAAACTCTTGATTGGGTGGTTATTGATGCCTACCATCCAGGAAGCTTCGCTGGTATTGCCATGGAAACGAAAAGACTAGCCAGCCAGATGCATTTGGGGAAGAGCGGTTCCAGATTCTAATTTGACTAATTTGCTGGATTGAAACCAGAGGGAGCAGGTCTTATACCTTTTCCTGAACCCGTTCCCATAACAAGCCTGTGTCTCTCTCATGCTCTTTCTCTTTCTTCTGATATGTAGATATGATTCAACTTTAACCCGATCTATTGAGCTTGAGCTCTTATTTACAGTACCAGTCAAAAGTTTGGACACACTCCATTCCAGGGTTTTTTCTTTATTCTGACTATTTTCTACATTGTAGAATAATAGTTAAGACATTAAAAAAGTGCAATAACACCAGTAGAGTCATGTAGTAACCAATAAAGTGTTAAACAAATCAAAATATATTTTATATTGAGATTCTTCAAAGTAGCCACCCTTTGTCTTGATGACAGCTTTGCATACTCTTGGCATTCTCTCAACCAGCGTCATGAGGTAGTCACCTGGAAAGCATTTAAATTAACAGGTGTTCCTTGTTAAAAGTTAATTTGTTTGAGCCAATCAATTGTGTTGTGACAAGGTAAGGGTGGTGTACAGAAGATAGCCCTATTTGGTAAAAGACCAAGTCCATATTATGCCAAGAACAGCTCAAATAAGCAAAGAGAGACAGTTCATCATTACTTTAAGACATGAAGGTCAGCCAGTGCAGACAAATTTAAGAACTTAAATGTTTTTTTCAAGTGCAGCTGCAAAAACCATCCAGCGCTATGATGAAACTGTCTCTCATGAGGACCTTCACAGGAAAGGAAGACCCAGAGTTCTGCAGCAGAGGATATGTTCATTAGAGTTACTAGCCTCAGAAGTTGCAGCCCAAATAACAGACACATCTCAACGTCAACTGTTCAGAGGAGACTGCGTGAATCAGGTCTTCATGGTTGAATTGCTGCAAAGAAACCCCTAACAAAGGACAAGAAACACGTCCAAATTTGAGATCTTTGTCAGATGTAGTGTAGGGATGATCTCTGCATGTGTAATTCCCACTGTGAAACATGGAGCGGGAGATGTGAAAAGCAGCCAACAAGTGCTCAGCATATGTGGGAACTCCTTCAAGACTGTTGGAAAAGCATTACAGGTGATGCTGGTTGAAAGAATTCCAAGAGTGTGCAAAGCTGTCATCAAGGCAAAGGGTGGCTACTTTGAAGAATCTAAAATCTAAAATACATTTTGATTCGTTGAACACTTTTTTTGGTTACTACATGATTCCATATGTGTTATTTCGTAGTTTGGATGTCTTAGTAATAGCAAAAATAAAGAAAAACCCTTGAATGAGTGGGTGTGTCCAGAATTTGGACTGGTGCAGTACAGTATGCCTACTGTGCTTGACGGTCATTGATGTAGGTATGCTTTCCCAGAGCATCATTTAAACCCCTCTTTGACCTACAGCTTTACTACAGACACAACAAACTGTATTGTTTACTCACAAACTGCAGGTGAACTCCGTTAGAGGCCGAAGAGGATGACAGGTGTATGTTTTAGAAGGCTATGTCGGTCTGGCGTACATCCAACTTTACTGTAGTAATGTACCTGGAACTGATGCCTGACAGGTCGGGGAGCCTCACTTCTCCATGGGCTGCAGTTCTCTCTGCACGTATGCCATCTCTTTCTCCCCCAGCTCGTCCGGATGGCTGAAAGGATGGATGGAAGGAGGAGAGAAGAGGAAAGCAGGGGTGGAGAGCAGGTGAATGGTCGTATTACCACAGGAGAAGAGAGTGTGACAGATAAACTCCCACAGCTGAATACCTCTGGGGGTTCTAAGTGTAAGTATGGTGACTGCTCGTCTCTTGGCATGGGCTATCACCATTACCTCAGTGACTCAGTGATTCAGTGACTTCCTGCCAGAAAGAGAGAGACCGATTACTCCGAGGACATGCTTTTCGGTTGCTTTGTTGGTTTTTGAGGGGGATTCTCCTTTTAGATCCTCAAGCACAGTCCGTTTGGTTCAATGCAAAGTGATGTGTCACTGTTTCGAGGTTGGTGGGTAGCAGTGTTCCACAATCTCCATTGAAAAGGTTTGGTCCTTGTAATGTAGTCAGTGTTCAAGATACAGAGGAGAGAATTACTACCCGAGCATATGTCAAGCAGCCTGTTTCGCTTGTAATGCCTGTATATGTGTGTGCTCGTGTGTTTTTACATGATTTAAAACAAGCCTCCAGAGATTGTACGGCAGGCCAGAGGTTCATAGAGAGAGTGTTAATCAGCTTCAGGGGTAAACAGAAGATCTGTGTCATTGGGTCTCAGTCCCACGGGAGATGTTTGAATATACTCCAACCACTCCTGCCCCGCCCAGCACTGTGGCATCTCCATCTGCTGAGCTGATGGGGAATGCTGATGAGAGAATGCTCTTACATAGTGAACTTGGTGGCAGGGCGGAAGGTAGCCTAGTGGTTAGAGCGTTGGACCAGTAACTGAAAGGTTTTGGGTTCAAAAAACTGAGCCCATAAGGTGTCAAATCTGTTGATGTGCGCTCGATCAAGACACTTAACCCTCATTTGCTTCATGGGTGTCATACTACTATGGCTGACCCTGTAAGACAACACATTTCACTACGTTTTTATTTCATTGTATTTATTCTTCACCGCAGGAGGCCTTTTGGTAGGCCGTCATTTAAAAAAAAATCAAGTGTATCTGGTCATTTTATATTGCTGAAGAGGTACTGTTACTAAAAGTGTGTTATTTCTTTGGACTGGTTGTGTGAGAGTAATACTGTGGGGTGGCTGAGGAGTGTCTATAACGTTGTCTGTGTGAGTATGTGCTTGTGGGAAGGACTGTCAGGGGAATGTCCTCAGTGGCCTCTCTCTCTCTCTACTCAACTCTCCAGGGACAAGGCTCTCCAAGGACAGTTGTGTGTCACTCTTTATTTGGATAGTCTGGATAGTCCATTTGTAGATGTTCTACAGATGATCATACCATCTGTTGATAAGCAACTGCTTGCTAAGGTTGCGGTTTAGGTGGGACAATTGTGCGCTGCCCTATGGGACTCCCAATCACGTCCGGATGTGATACAGCCTGGTTAAGGATAGGGGTAGGTCTAGGGTTAGGCTTAGTAGATAGTTGTTTGAAATGTTACTGATAGTCTGCAAATAGTCTGTAGATCATCTACAGATGGCCTATTCATATAAAGTGTTACCCAATAGTGTATCAGGCCAATCTAAGACTATGACTATCAGAGGTGATGGTGAAACACTACAGTAACACTGTCTCACCCAGTCAAATTGATCACACAATAGAATGCTCACATTGGTCGTACATCTCATGGCGAAAGAACAGGCTGTCCCATCTCCTCCCTGACAAACTGGTTTGAACTCATAATGTCTACCCTCAACTTTTCAACTCAAACTTTTCAACCCGATCACAGCCTGTTGCCTTGTTTTGCAGAGTTAGACAAATGTGAGCAGAGAAAGATTATCTCAAAGATTAGCTTGACAAGCAATTTAGGGAAGGATTTTAATGGCTTGACAGTAATCCATGAGTCATAATGGTACAAAACAACACGTGAGGCTTGGGTCGTTATTTTGTTGTTGTAAACAATCTTATAGCCCAACTTGCTTTGAGTTCAGAGTTGACTGGGAGGCTGGCACACCGGGTACAGGCTGGCATTTGGCATCAGCTTGCCATCCAAACCACCACATCCAAGCCTCTATAGACAATCCATCCATCATAGTGGTGTTTTTACATTCCTCAAATCTCAAAACAAAATAGCCTCACATACTGAGCTTTCCTTCCTCTCTCAGCTTTGCATGAAGAGATCGTCTGTTATTTAGGGTCTCATGCTGTAGTACCGCAATTGATTTCCTCCCCATGATCTTGTGTTTTATGGCCACCGTGGCGTTAACAATGAATATTTACTAGAAACCTCTGTTTTTTCCCCCCGAATGGTTGTTCCAAGAGCTGTCCTTCAACATGACATTCAGCAGGGAACTGACTGAGCACACTTCACACTAACGACGCCAGCTTCGCAGCACAAAATCACCTGGAATCAATTCAACCCTCGACCCCTGGTGTTTTTCACACCACTTAATTGCCTCTTTTCCCAGACTCTGACAGTCACATTGAGATGACATTCAAGGACAGGGAGGGCCTTATTAAGGCTGGGGGGGGGGGAACTAGAACACATACATCTGGTGTACTCCGTACTGGCATTATACTCATCACACATAATAGAGACAGAGAGTGGAGACGACAAATGATTAGGAGATGACAAATGATTCAAACAAATGATTTGAACTGAAGAGCCCAAGTGCTGGCAAAACGGACTCTTTCTCATTGCAAATCCCACACAAGAATAAAGCCATCAAACAAGACTATAGCCCTCGGACACCAAACGTAGCGCCCCCAACCAGAGCATGATAGGGATTGGAGCTCTCTGTGTAGACCAGTTGACTTTCTCTATGCCAGACACTGGCAAGCAGGGAATGTAAAGGGATGAATTGTGTATCGGTGGGTAGGCTTGGATGTACTCACGGTTTGACTCGGTTGTTGAATCGTCTGCGCAGAATGACTGACAGGGTCGAGATGATCAGGATCGTGGTGCACATGATCAACCTGGCCCACACACCCAGCAGGCAGGCTGGGTCAGCATGAACAGCTCATGGGGGCTCTCTGTCCCACAATCCGGAAGGGCCAAGTTAGCGTAGCGTAAGCGTTAGCCTGTTAGCCTGTTCCAGTCCGCTGCCCATACTTCTTTCCTAAACCTGGCTGGATTAGCAGGTAGGGATTAGACCAGATGAGATCACTGATACTGTACTATTATAAGCCACTATGTGATGTGTACGCACTTTCTCATGAATCTCTAATTAGACACGTATACCAGTTACATATGGAACTTCTGCTTGAGTTACTGGACTAGAAAAAGTCCCAAGATGAATCATCTTCCTGTTTATCAACCAGTATTATCACAGGCTATCAATGCTACTACCATGATGTGCCCCACTGGAGCCTATATTGACGACTTCCTATATGGAAAACTTTTCATAGGCCCCTGAATGCCAGACCCGTGGCAACATAATGAACCGTTACAGGGAAAGGCGTAAAGAAGGGATGGATGCTCTCTGTCCCGGATGTCAATGAATACCACCCTCCCCTGTCTTGTTAGAGTGAGGAGATTGTGAATGTGACCCAGGCATCTCGAGATGGCCATTCTCAAGGCAATCTATCAGCACCGGAGATGTGAAATTCCCCATGTAGGCAGGCACAGACTCCTCGAGGTCTGCCAGGAATGCTCTGAAGCGTGGGTATCGGATGGTTTAGGATTCACAGGGGCACTGCCAGGAATGTGAATTCTGCAAGTTATGTGAGCATCTCATCTCTGGCTTGGAGAAGTGTTCCTAATTGTGGATTCCTTAGGTTTCTCCTCCACAGCCCTGTCATGACGGAGAGCCTCTTGGATCCATAAATCACCAAGAGATACGTATCTAAGAACCACTGCCACCTGCATGGTTTTGGTATCTTGCCCCAGCTATTTTTAACCAAGTCTACGTTCTTTTAACTCATATAGATCCACATTCAGATGAGTGAAAGGATGCTTGTTATTATGACATTTCCAATCCTGGTTGAGTGCAGTGACATCAGACTGTTGTTAACATTGCTATTACTTAACCCTATATGGCCCACGTGTCAAACTCATTCCGCGGAGGGCCGAGTGTCTGTGGATTTTCGCTCCATCCTTGTACTTGTTTAATAAATGGTCACTAATTTGTAAGGAACTCCCCTCATCTGGTTGTCTAGGTCTCAATTGAAAGGAACAACACAAAAACCCGCAGACACTCGGCCCTCTGCGGAATGAGTTTGACGCTTCCTGCTCTTATGACCTGGCCAAATGTATCGCAACCTGGTATATTCAACCCTTATTTTACCAAGTTGCAGCAACGACTTGGTCATGAGTTACAGTGGAGAAGAGATGGGTTCTATGAATCAATTGGAGGCTGGCGATGATGCGGTAGCCATGGTAGTAAGAACAATGCTTATTAAGTCCTCTCCTCTCATGACTAGAGAGGACCTGTATGCTGCTAGGAGTTCAAGTACCAACAACAGGGCCTCCGGATGAGGTTATGTGTTGACATTACCCGTTGTACTATGAGAAGGTTACGTAGCCACATAGGTGATGCATGACGGATCTGCTGCCAAATGCTGTTCTCTTGTCCCTGACACTATTAATAGGCTATTTAATCCCAACATCCCTGCAACTGCTGAGTCAGATAGGTAGGCAGGTGTGTGTGTGTGTGTGCACATGCGTGTGTCTGTGTGTGTGTGTGTGTTCTCTTCTCATACGCCGGCACTTCTCAACTTACTGTACAGCTTTGAATGTTGATGTAGGTGCACACGTGTGTTTGTGTCTTTGTTATCACCATGGGAGCCTGTCCAAATGAGTCCCTGACCGTCACCAGCGCTGGCTAGAATGACAAGCTTGGTGACAAGAGACTGGTCGCCATGGTGAAACATCACCATCCTGTCAACACAGCACACAGGGGAGCACGCACACTGCTAAATACCACTGGAGATATTCCTCTGCAGATACAGTAGGAGGTGGGAGAAGTATAATCTACTACAGTGCTTTATCATTCAATTAAAACCAATATCTGGAAGTTGCCATGATAGTGTGAATTCTTCCCGCCAACACTGTAAAACTCCGAGCAGTCATTGGATTTGCATAAATTGACAATAAAGCAAAGTTATAACCACTTCTGATGATACAGTACATGATGATATATCGGCAAGAGACCCGGAATTTAAAAAAGGATGCCTTCTTCACTGTTTGACGCTCTCACCGGTGCCCTTTGATAAAAAACATAGCTTTGGGCATCAACCAGCGAACAGGCACGTTAATTAATCATTGATTAATGACATTTACATCTCATTATTGAATTAGAAGAGTGAAACAGAGGGCCTCGAAAACCCAGTACCTCTGTGCACCTATAGGCTAGAGGTCCTGTTGTGCTATTTCAGTCTTCTGCACCAGACTGGAGAAGGGGAGGGAAGAGAAGTAGCCTAGCCTGGTCCCAGATCTGTTTTTGCTCTTGCCAATTCCATTGTTCAATGTCAGTGGGTGACAAGAAGTTGACATGATAGCACAAACAGATCTGGGACCAGGCTATTTCTCTTAGACGGGCACTTTAAGAGACGAGAAGAGAGAACTGAGTAGTATTGACAAACTCTATTTAATTCCTAGGAAATTCTGCACAGTCTTTGGTTGGTCAACACATATGCTCTCGGCAGATATATATCATACACATTCAAATACATAAAACCTACAGTATATGGTCACACATTCAAAGACAGTCCAAACGCCCTGAAACAAGTGTAGGTAATTATCACTTTATTGATAGTTGTTTATAGTTAATTTCACCAGGTCTGCAAAGGTACACGTCTGTAGGAGGCTGTGCAAACATGCTAAAACAGCACAAAACCACTCCCACTGCCCCAGTCAACAAATGTATATAATCATAGTTATATAAAGTATTCCATTCCAAATACATAAACAGATAATTATTGTGTTTTATATATTTAGAAAAATATAAAGTCCAAGCTTTAAAACTCACTGGAAAAAAAACAATTCACAACAAGAAGTCCCAGATGTAGTATATGATGTCTCTCTCTGTGTGTGTGTGTGTGTGTGTGTGTGTGTGTGTGTGTGTGTGTGTGTGTGTGTGTGTGTGTGTGTGTGTGTGTGTGTGTGTGTGTGTGTGTGTGTGTGTGTGTGTGTGTGTGTGTGTGTGTCAGGGAGGAAAGCTCTGCAGATGGAGGGTAAAAGCTTACAGCTTAAGGGAGAATTTAAAAAATAAATGTCATTTTGTGAATTATGGGTGACGTGTTTAATAAAACAACCTGTCGGAGCGGCTCGCGCCCAACACAAATACTCCTCCACCCCGAGCTACTCAGAGGAACAGAGGAGCCTGACCTCTAACGGGTTTGTACTCAAGATCTGAGGTCAAATGTTTTGCTAGCAGTGTGAGACTGGTGAGTGTATTGTTCTGTAGGTGTGATGGGAGAGATAATTTATTATAGACAACAACTTCTACAGTAATCCACCTCATTTCCTCTCATCTACAGCCACTGGTCTCTTGCTGAATGAGTTTGTCATATTGTATTAGCTCAACTTCCTGTGGCGGTTATTTGTCAGCCATATAAGCCAACTGTATATCCTTGATCTTGTAACTTTACTGCTGGCCTCCAAAGGAACAACAAAGGAGAAGGCAGTAGAATATGAATATAATTATATTATTAGCCAAGTAGCCATGGTAGCAAAGCAGATAGAGGGACGTTCTCTCTCAGCATTTGGCCAGAGGAAAGAAAGGATGAGAGAGTCGGGGAGATATTTGATGAATGACCACAAAGAGGAAGATCGGAGCCCCATTACTTCCTCATTAATGGTAAATGACAAATCTGAGAGGGACCAGAGGAGTTACTGTCAGAGACACAGAGGAGATTGGATCTAAACTGATACTCAAAATCCATTTGTAGTGTATTCAGGGGAAAAGTCGGGAGCAGGGCTCCAACTTGTGGCACCGTATTGTACATGACAACCCAACATGGTTTAAACTGTACCAAAGTGTCTAGACCTCTTGGTAGGGTTGTAGAGTGCTTAGTATATCAGATATGGTCAATATTACTGTTTTTTCTTACCCTAGTAGTTCAGAGGTGAAAGATACACTGATTCTACTTCAAAGGGTCCGTTGTATTTCCAGAGACCTCCGGAGTCAGTTTCTTAAACCCTTAATGGAGAGTTTAATGAGGAAATGTAAACCAAGTAAATGCTCCGTAAATATTAGCATGTGGGCGGTCAAAGTCGGCAGAGTGGTGTATGTGTGTGTTTGTGTGTGTGTGTGTGTGTGTGCTCGTGCATGCATGCTTATAAAGAGGAGATGGCACCTTAACAGTGGTCTGTCAGCCTGTGGCTCTATCCCATCACTTTGAAATTGTTTCTACATTTAAATAGCCACTTGCCGTATGGACAGGGTGTTAGCAGATGGGTGTGTTTGTATAGTGCATGAGATGGGCATGGAAAGAGACAGGGTGTGTTTGTATAGTGCATGAGATGGGCATGGAAAGAGACAGGGTGTGTTTGTATAGTGCATGAGATGGGCATGGAAAGAGACAGGGTGTGTTTGTATAGTGCATGAGATGGGCATGGAAAGAGACAGGGTGTGTTTGTATAGTGCATGAGATGGGCATGGAAAGAGACAGGGTGTGTTTGTATAGTGCATGAGATGGGCATGGAAAGAGACAGGGTGTGTTTGTATAGTGCATGAGATGGGCATGGAAAGAGACAGGGTGTGTTTGTATAGTGCATGAGATGGGCATGGAAAGAGACAGGGTGTGTTTGGGAATCCAAAGTGGCATACATTCAGGGAGCAACAAAACTCCCTAAAATGGAGCCCTTAGTTCCCTTAAAAGCATTGGAGATTTTCAATACTACAATGAGGGTTGGATGAGGGCATAGAGAATACACACGCTCACTTACTGTACGCTATACAGACAACACCCCAGGGGCTATACAGACAACACCTCCGGGGCTATACAGACAATTCCTCCGGGGCTATACAGACAATTCCTCCGGGGCTATACAGACAACACCTCAGGGGCTATACAGACAACACCTCAGGGGCTATACAGACAACACCTCAGGGGCCATACAGACAACACCTCAGGGGCTATACAGACAACACCTCAGGGTTTATACAGACAACACCGCAGGGGCTATATAGAAAACACCTAAGGAGATATACAGACAACACCTCTGGGGCTATACAGACAACACCTCAGGGGCTATACAGACAACGCCTCGGGGGCTATACAGACAACGCCTCGGGGGCTATACAGACAACATCTCAGGGGCTATACAGTAAAGTACACACAATGAGTCAGCAGGGAGAGGGGAAAGACTCCCCCAAAAGTTGAACACAACAAGATATTCTATGAACAGTCTCAGCCCTAAAAATCACCCCCGCTATCGCCCCTCACACTGCCGAGCTGGAGAGCTGCACCCAGCCAACTTCTATGTAGGCGCCCGTCACATGCCAGTACACCGCCCCCATCAGTTTGGTCCACACCATTTGCACTTCTGCCGTGAAGAACTCCGGAAGGTCCTCCGAGAACACCTCCAGCATTACACCACACAGGATCTGAGAGATGGAGAAAGGGAGGAAGTGAGATAAACACTGGATGGCAAGATGTAAAGAAAAATACAAATTGCCAGATGAAAAAAAGAGAGTAAAAACACCCTCAAAGCCTTTCCAGTTGAAACAGAGCAACGCAACTTCAGTCAAAACCTTTCAGAGGGACATTATGGACCATTATGGACAGACAAGCCACGCCCTCTCACCTTAAAGTACATAGGCTCCACCTTGTGTTTGACAGCATGCGCCTTGCCCACCAGAGCCAGAACAGAGGACACTTTCTCTGGGTCGTGGAGGTTCTCCACCACCTTGTTGATGGCGCCCATCACCTGGCGGGC
Organism: Oncorhynchus keta; assembly: GCF_023373465.1. Taxonomy (NCBI): domain Eukaryota; kingdom Metazoa; phylum Chordata; class Actinopteri; order Salmoniformes; family Salmonidae; genus Oncorhynchus; species Oncorhynchus keta. The sequence continues at coordinate 6,983,650 of NC_068452.1, read as the reverse complement.
GTGGTGCCTCAGCTGGACACTGCGCTCCATCTCCTCTGGGTCATCCATGTCCTGAAACTGGCTGAAGTACTGCTTGGCCGACGGGAAGTTCACAAAGAACCTGGAGGACAGAAAGAGCAATTACCATTCTTACTCTGTGATTTTCCTGGAACTTCTGGTGTCAAGGTTAATCTATGGCTCTGGGTAGAAGTTAGTGTACTCATTATATCATAACACCCACAGAACGACTGTGCAATCAAACAATATCAGGGGAAGTCCAAGAAACTGGGGGACAAAAGAGTCCGGGTTAGAGTTAGTGCCGAGCCATGTTGGTACAAGCACAACTTATGTGGATAACATCCATGCTGGTTTTCAAATGTTCCAGGACATTGACATTCTAATTAGACTAGAAGACTCTTATTGGAATGTCCTCGCAATCCACACAGAGCAGCCCAGAAGATATCAACATGCCCACAGGCCAATCAAATGGTGTCAAGTGTAAAAAATGAGGGATGAATAACATGTCATTTTAGACCCTGGGCAAAAGCCACTGAAATGACTGAAGTTACTGAAATCGGTACTAGTTGGGGAATATGTACGCTTCATAACATTTGTTCGAAGCGTTCAAGCTTTAAGATTTCTGAATCTACTCATTGAACGGATGCCCTGTGGCCATAAAGTCACATGCGTTACAAAGAAAAATTCTGGAGACATTACTGCTCGTTGTATGTGTGACCTAGAGCTATTGAAAAAGACTCAAAGTTGTCAAAATGCACAATGTGCCTCGAGTTGTAATCAGCCTCAACATAGCCTCATCTGCATCTCGGTGATTGGGTTTACTTACACTTTGTCACGACTTGGGTTTTACTACTCAAGTGTTTACGCCCTGCGAGTGGAGTGCGCGGCACACTTCTAATGATTTCTCGTGTCTACTTGGAGAATCTGCTCAGGGCACCCCCAACACGCAGCACGGGGTGATTGGCAGGCGGGAACGGTGAAGTGGTGCTGATGAGGCGAGGAGCGCCAAGATCGTTACGTTTCTTTGAGTGTAATTAGAGGCAGGTGCTGCTGGGGACCGGAGGAGCGAGACTGTTGGCAGTCGATGTTCCTCCCGGAGCACTTCACCCGCGGTGACTGTGCGTAGGATGTTTCCTCTGCCTAAATGGCTTGGCATTGATTACGAGCCACATAACAATACCCTTTATCGGCCACACACAGCCGATAAAGGATGCAAAAAATCTCTATGTCCTGCGACTGCTTTGTCATCCACAAAAGTGACAGTAGATACCAGCCTCTATGTGAGCCCTGCGCGTCCTAAAGTGCTTCTGTCAAGACCTCCCCTCCCTAGTCACAGATACTGTATATCCTGCAGAACGACACACTTGTCCTGAACGGAAAATAATGGAACTTCAAAAGGAAGAGCACCTCTCTGAGGATTACTGGACTTCACACAGAGGGTACTGTGACTGATGTGTGTGCCGTCTAAGGACTAGTTTGAACTGCACGTTGTTTTTTAGGGCCGTACAGTAACGCCCATTCTCCAACCACCCTATGAGGTGTTAGTAGCTGAGAGAATGGGGAATGGCCCGGCTTTGTTTTGATTGAGGTCTACAGTTTGTAGATCCCCACCACCAACACTGACCACGTCAGGCCACCTCAATTAGCGTCCGTGCATTTTATCGATACGACTATACTGAGGTTTCCACAAGCTTACACTGCTCGTACAAGGAGATATACGGGGGATATTTTTTTAGATGTTTGACTCTGCTCTCACCCTTTCTGGTGAAAGCACAGCATGCTTTATATGTAAACAAATGGACACTTGGAACACACATACACTCTCAGGTTGTTTTACCCCTGACCCAATTTGACTCATGTAAGTGCTTTACACTAGTGCGGCTGAATGGGTACGAGGGTTTAGTTATTCAGCGTTGGTTAGGTTTGGCCCCTGGCAGCAGCGCTACACTACACTGCATCCCCGCAGATCCTGTGACAAGCTATGCTATGCTATGCTACGCTAAAGAGGCGCCTGCTTGCCTGTAGCTGTCCCCAAGCCAAGCTCTCCCAGCTGTCGCTGCTTCACTTTGTCTTTGAAACACTTTGTTGTTCCTTGCAGATAAACATGGAAGTCCCTTAGAGCTTTGTGAGGAAAGGACTTTTTCTCTGAGAAGTCAGAAATGAAGGACTTTTTTCGTATACCTCGCCAATCCTCTTTAGGGCCTCCTTTATAGGTACAAGAGTATTGTGCAATAATATACTGTTAATAATATACTGTTAAATACAAACAGTGTATATTCACTTTCATATCTGCATGTATATTTCTACATCTCGATATCTCTATAATGCAAGACGGTCAAAACATTTGCCCTGAAATCCTAACACAACCAGAGCCAGAGGGTGAGAGTGGAGTGTCTGGAGTGTCAAAGATGCTCTCACACTGAATTCCCCCAACCTGTCGCTGCATTTCAATGAAGTCATCAACGCAGCAACATTAGTGGTTTGTTAGTCACATTCTAATTAGTCTTGAAGGGTTCTTTTCGGGAAGGCAACACGCTTTTGAGTACTGAGAGAAACAACCTTGACTGACTTGAGCGAGCATCAGACACAGCACAGAGGGATGGTTTCCCTTTATGGTCGTTCGAAGCACTTCATGAAATCAAATCAAGTCTCGACTCCTCAGTCCTCAAGACGGACCACTTTGGAGAACTCCATATCCATCACGCTAGTATCAGAAGCATCCAGTCACAGCCTAGTACTATTGTTCGATGTTTGGTGATTTCATTGAGCTGCCATTTTTTTTACAGTACTCGAGATGGCCGGAGGTGGTCTCCTCACGGGTGAAATTGCATTTGTGCGCATTGATGATGACATTAGCCCAGGCTAATTCACTGTCTATTCTTTCCAACCATCCAAGCAGAAGGATAGAAATGCAAATAGCTAAGCATTCACATGGCGAACCATGGAAGTCAACCGAACCGTGGAAGGCTTTGACCCAGTATCCATCCACTCTTCAATGTGCTTTCAGGATAGCTATTAGACCATTATCCATTCCACACAGATGACCTGCTTACTCGGGCCATCTGCTTGTTAATAGGAGCAGGCCAATTAGTGGGTACAGTGATGTCTCCGTTTCCCTGAATCGGAGGGATGTTAGGGAGTGTGACATACAGTACCAGTCAAAAGTCTGGACACACCTACTCATTCAAGGGTTTTTCTTTATTTGTACTATTTTCTACATTGTAGCATAATAGTGAAGACATCAGAACTATGAAATAACACATATGGAATCATGTAGTCACCAAAAAAGTTTCAAATAAATCCAAATATATTTTTGATTTGAGATTCTTCAAAGTAGCCACCCTTTGCCTTGATGGCAGCTTTGCACACTCTTGGCATTCTCTCAACCAGTTTCACCTGGAATGCTTCTCCAACAGTCTTTTCTTCACTCTGCGGTCCAACTCATCACAAACCATCTCAATTCGTTGAGGTCGGGTGATTGTGGAGGCCAGGTCATCTGATGCAGGACTCCATAACTCTCCTTCTTGGTCAAATAGCCCTTACACAGCCTTGAGGTGTGTTGGGTCATTGTCCTGTTGAAATACAAATGATAGTCCCACTAAGAGAAAACCAGATGGGATGGCATATTGCTCCAGAATACTGTGCTAGCTATGCTGATTAAGTGTGCCTTGAATTTTCAAATCAAATCAAAGTGTGTTTGTCACATGTGCCGAATACAGCCGGTGTAGACCTTACAGTGAAATGCCTACTTACAGGCTCTAACCAATAGTGCAAAAAATGTATTAGGGGAACAATAGGTAAGTAAAGAAATTAAACAACAGTAAAAAGACAGTGAAAAATAACAGTAGCGAGGCTACAACAGTAGCGAGGCTTAAAAAGTAGCGAGGCTACATACAGACACCGGTTATTCAGGCTGATTGAGGTAGTATGTACATGTAGATATGGTTAAAGTGACTATGCATATATGATGAACAGAGAGTAGCAGTAGCGTAAAAGAGGGGTTGACGGGTGGTGGATGGGACACAATGCAGATAGCCCAGTTAGCCAATGTGCAGGAGCACTGGTTGGTCGGCCCAATTGAGGTAGCATGTACATGAATGTATAGTTAAAGTGACTATGCATATATGATAAACAGAGAGTAGCAGCAGCGTAAAAAGAGGGGTTGGGGGGCCACACAATGCAAATAGTCCGGGTAACCATTTGATTCGTTTTCTGGCTTGGGAGTAAAAACTGTTCAGAAGCCTTTTTGTCCTAGACTTGGCATTCCGGTACCGCTTGCCATGCAGCAGTAGAGAGAACAGCCTATGACTGGGGTGGCTGGGGTCTTTGACAATTTTTATGGCCTTCCTCTGACACCGCCTGGTGTAGAGGTCCTGGATGGCAGGCAGCGTAGCCCCAGTGATGTACTGAGCCGTACGCACTACTCTCTCTAGTCCCTTGCGGTCAGAGGCCGAGCAATTGCCGTACCAGGCAGTGATGCAACAGTCAGGATGCTCTCGATGTTGCAGCTGTAGAACCTTTTGAGGATCTCAGGACACATGCCTAATCTTTTTAGTTTCCTGAGGGAGAATAGGCTATGTCATGCCCTCTTCACAACTGTCTTGGTGTGTTTGGACCATTCTAGTTTGTTGTTGATGTGGACACCAAGGAACTTGAAGCTCTCAACCTGCTCCACTACAGCCCCGTCGATGAGAATGGGGGGGTGCTCGTCCTCCTTTTCCTGTAGTCCACAATCATATCCTTTAGTCTTGGTTACGTTGAGGGATAGGTTGTTATTCTTGCACCACCTGGCCAGGTCTCTGACCTCCTCCCTATAGGCTGTCTCGTCGTTGTCGGTGATCAGGCCTACCACTGTTGTGTCGTCTGCAAACTGATGGTGTTGGAGTCGTGCCTGGCCATGCAGTCGTGGGTCAACAGGGAGTACAGGAGGGGACTGAGCACGCACCCCTGGGGAGCTCCAGTGTTGAGGATCAGCGTGGCAGATGTGTTGCTACCTACCCTCACCACCTGCGGGAGGCCCATCAGGAAGTCCAGGATCCAGTTGCAGAGGGAGGTATTTAGTCTCAGGATCCTTAGCTTAGTGATGAGCTTTGAGGGTACTATGGTGTTGAACGCTGAACTGTCGTCAATGAAGAGCATTCTCACATAAGTGTTCCTTTTGTCCAGGTGGGAAAGGGCAGTGTGGAGTGCAATAGAGATGGCATCATCTGTGGATCTGTTGGGGCGTTATGCAAATTGGAGTGGGTCTAGGGTTTCTGGGAAAATGGTGTTGATGTGAGCCATTACCAGCCTTTCAAAGCATGGCTACGGACATGAGTGCTATGGGCCTGTGGTCATTTAGGAAGGTTGCCTTTGTGTTCTTGGGCACAAGGACTATGGTGGTCAGCTTGAAACATGTTGGTATTACAGACTCTATCAGGGACATGTTGAAAATGTTAGTGAAGACACCTGCCAGTTGGTCAGCACATGCCCGGAGCACACGTCCTGGTAATCCGTCTGGCCCCGCAGCCTTGTGTATGTTGACCTGTTTAGAGGTCTTACTCACGTCGGCTACGGAGAGCGTGATCACACAGAATTTTTTATAATTCACTGAGAGTGTCACCAGCAAAGCACCCCTACACCATCACACCTCCTCCTCCATGCTTTACGGTGTGAACCACACATGCAGAGATCATCCGTTCACCTACTCTGCGTTTAACAAAGACACAGCGGTTGGAAGCAGAAATCTCAAATTTGGACTCATCAGGCCAAAGGACAGGTTTCTCGTGTTTCTTGGCCCAAGCAAGTATATTCTTCTTGTTGGCATCCTTTAGTACTGTTTTTTTTGCAGCAATTTGACCATGAAGGCCTGATTCACGCAGTCTCCCCTGAACAGCTGATGTTGAAGCATTTATTTGGGATGCAACTTCAGAGGCTGGTAACTCTAATGAACTTATCCTCTGCAACAGATACAACTCTGGATTTTTCTTTCCTGTGGCGGTCCTCATGAGAGCCAGTTTCATCATAGCTCTTGATGGTTTTCGCGATAAAAGTTGTTCAAATGTTCCGTATTGACTGACCTTCATGTCTTAAAGTATTGATGGATGGTCGTTTTTCTTTGCTTATTTGATGTGTTCTTGCCATAATATGAACTTGGTCTTTTACCAAATAGGGCCATCTTCTGTATACAACCCCTACCATGTCACAACACAACTGATTGGCTCAAATGCATTAAGGAAATTAACTTTTCACAAGGCACACCTGTTAATTGAAATGCATTCCAGGTGACTATCTCATGAAGCTGGTTGAGAGAATGCCAGGTGTGTGCAGAGCTGTCTGTCATCAAGGCAAAGGGTGGCTATTTTGAAGAATCTCAAATATAAAATATAATTGGATTTGTTTAACACATTTTTGGTTACTACATGATTCCATATGTGTTATTTAATAGTTGTGATGTCTTCACTATTATTATACAATGTAGAAAATAATAAAAAATAAAGAAAAACCCTTGAATGAGTAGGTGTGTCCAGACTTTTGACTGGTTCTGTAGGTGCAGTCGAGAGGCTTTGCACTCAGTAGGATTATCAGACCCAGCAGAGCATTCAAGCCTGGGCATGTCAAGAGAGCCTGTGATCTTGTTGTCAAGGGACAGAGAGAAATGAAAGATAGAAAGAAAGCGACATAAGGAATAGAGAATGGGAGGGAGACTGAGGAAAGCGAGAGAGAATAGGAGGGAGACGGATAGTGAGAAAGAAAGTGAGGGAGAGAGAGGAACAGAGACGGAGATTGAGAGAAAGACCGAGAGGGAGAGTCGAGAGAGACAGTGAAGTGCCAAAGCTTGTTGCTGTTACCCACAGATAAGAACGACACACACACACGCACACACACACAGAGACAACTCTACACATTCTCTGCCCTCAGAGCTTTCCCTAAGGGACTATCTTGTCGCTCCGACCCAAAATCAGAGCACATCACTGCCTTAGCGGCGCCCTACTGTCTGTTTTAACGAGCCCTCTCTGTGTTCCATGTGGAACACTGAGACAATACTGAGACAACACTGGGACAACACTGAGACAACACTGGGACAACACTGAGACAACACTGAGACAACACTGAGGCAACACTGAGGCAACACTGAGGCAACACTGGAACAACACTGAGGCAACACTGGGACAACACTGAGACAACACTGGGACAACACTGAGACAACACTGGGACAACACTGAGACAACACTGGGACAACACTGAGACAACACTGAGACAACACTGGGACAACACTGAGACAACACTGGGACAACACTGAGACAACACTGAGACAACACTGAGACAACACTGGGACAACACTGAGACAACACTGAGACAACACTGAGACAACACTGAGACAACACTGGGACAACACTGAGACAACACTGAGACAACACTGGGACAACACTGAGACAACACTGGGACAACACTGGGACAACACTGAGACAACACTGGGACAACACTGGGACAACACTGGGACAACACTGAGACAACACTGGGACAACACTGAGACAAAAGTCAAACGCATCCTAGCTCAATCAGACAGCGACTCTTTATTCAGATGCAGAGCCTCAGCATTAAGACCAACACAGACATACAAACAAAGTGACAGACAACTTGTAATATTAGAATTCAATAAATAGAGAATAATAAGCAGTCATCTAGGTGCCACAGAAAGGTACCTGCTAAACTGGCGCTTCAAGTTTAGAGTGAAAATGTGACAGGTAAAAGATGTGAAATAGGTGTAAAGCACCAACTGAACAGCTAGAACAGGAACGTCTGCCTCCGACAGGAGGACATTTAAGCAGAAACGTGTGCTCTCCCTCAATTATCGTGTCTTACAAAAATAGTCTGTAGAATGAAGAGGGCTTCTGAGAAATTGCTTTTTTTAATGAGGACAGAAGTGAGTGAATGAGAGCAGAATAGTCTATGTGTGTGTGTGTGTGTGGTCTGCACAGTGTGGACTCAATCCCCCTGCCGTTTCCAGAGCCTGCTGTGGGCTTTCATAGAAATGCATGATCCCCCTCCAATCTGCACGTATCTATGGAAAACACACGTCCAGCGGTGCTCAGCTGCAGGAAACATCAGTGGAAATCTGTGTCTGTGTGTTGGTCGAGTCTAGTCCCCATTAACACCAATCACCCTCCACTCACAACTTCTTTGCCCAAACTTTTCTATGCCTGATAAGATGCTGTACAGAACGAACGTAATTTTTTAATTGTACTCCACTAAAATTGCAGACCCCCCTCATGCCATCCGGCCCCACCAGCTACACAAACCTTATGAGGACCCCCTGATACTTCACGTACATTATGGGGACCTCCAGCCTCAACACTATGAGGACTCTAAGCCCCACGTACTCAATGAGGAACATCAGCCCTATATGTGCCTTAGGACCTCCAGCCCCACCACAATGGCGACCAACAGCCCCATCACTATGGAGACCAACAGCCCCACCACTATGAGGACCCTCCCACCTGACCACATACCTTATGAGGACCGACACGCCCACGTCCTCGCAGTTCTCATAGACGTGTACCCAGGTGTTCTGGATGATCTCCCGCTCGGCATCGGTCAGAGGCTCGGCCCGCTCCCCGCGCTCCATCGTCTCTCCTCCTACGTCTCTCGGCGACTCCATCCGAGACGACCTCCGCCGCAGCAGCTCGGAGGCTCCCGCCAGCAGCGAGCGGGGGAGGTAGGGAGCGAGGGAGGGGGGGAGGGAGAGCTGTGAACCCACGGTGACGGAGACGGAGGGATGGAGGAGACAGACGGAGCAGCCTTGTACGCTACCCACCCCCCACCCAAACCACCCCTCTCTCCCTTTGCTCTCCTCCAAAACTTGTCCTCCACTGTTAATACCACTTCTTTTTTTATTCCTCTCACTCTTTCTCTCTTCCTCCGTTTCTTTGTTTCTGTCCTTCTCTGGTAAGGGAGCTGTCTTCTCTCTGAACTTCTGTGTTTGTGAGGACCTGATGGAATGGAGGAGGGAGTGGGAGAGAGAGAGGTGGAGAGAAAAGAGAGGGGGTGGGGAGAGATAGAGAGAGGGGGTAGAATAGAGAACATCTAGGATGTCTGTATTGTCCCCCGCCTCCCTCTCAGACACTCTCCTATCTCTCCCCTCCTTCCCCCTCTCTTTCTCTCTCTCTCTCTTGCTTTCATTTTGTCTACCTAATGTTTTGCAGACACGCAAACACACGCACGCACACACACACACACACACACATGTATGCACACACATGCACGCGCGGGCACACACATACCCACGCACACACTCCTCACAACTGTTTTTATAGAGCGATTTCTCTGTCTCCATCCCTGGGAGGGCACAGAGAGACAGGCAGACAAACAAGTGTGAGGAGAGTGTATGTGGGTGTGTGCACGCGCTTGCATGTTTGTGCATACGCGTGTGTGTGTGTGTGTATGTGCGTGTGTTTGCATGTCTGCGCACATTAGGTAGACAAAATTAAAGAGAGAAAGAGAGGGGAGAGATAGGAGAGTGTGTGAGAGGGAGGCGGGGGGACAATACAGACATCCTAGATGCTCTCTATTCTACCCCCTCTCTCTATCTCTCCCCACCCCTTCTCTTTTCTCTCCACCCCTCTCTATCTCTCCCCACCCCCTCTCTTTTCTCTCCACCCCTCTCTCTCCCACTCCCTCCTCCATTCCATCAGGTCCTGACAAACACAGCAGTTCAGAGAGAAGACAGCTCCCTTACCAGAGAAGGAAAGAAACAAAGACATGGAGAAAGAGAGAAAGAGTGTGTGCGTGCATGTGCGCGCGTGGTGGGGTTCTGTGTCGTCTCATGAGAGAGCTTGTATAGACTGTGACAGAAAAAGCTATAAGAAGCCTCTGTCTTTCCACAGACTCTCACAGGACATTGTGCCTGACAGTTTGACAGGTAAAGGAGATTGGAGAGAGAGAGAGAGAGAGAGAGAGAGAGAGAGAGAGAGAGAGAGAGAGAGAGAGAGAGAGAGAGAGAGAGAGAGAGAGAGAGAGAGAGAGAGAGAGAGAGAGAGAGAGAGAGAGAGAGAGAGAGAGAGAGAGAGAGAGAGAGAGAGAGAGAGAGAGAGAGAGAGAAGTTACATTTGCGTTCAGGCTATTGAGAAAGTTATAAAACAAATAATGGAGGCCAAGAACAAAGTGTGAAATATGAATGACATTATCTGTCATAGAGTATTTACATCTCACTGACTGAATTGTATTGGATGTATGATTCATAAAACATCTTGATGAAACCATTCAAAAGTAAATTCAACAAAAGTCTTGGATCGTCCGGTTTGAAATTACCCTTTGATTTGTGCAGTGCAGACAGACCAACACAAGACGATTGAAGAAAGCTGCTACTGGAGGGGTCAATCTGTGTTGAAGATATTGAAAATGCCACGTTTGACATTCAATCAGTGACATTCGCTCAGTGGCATTCGCTCACGGCCAGAGGAGACGGTTAACAAACTGCTGGCTAGACAAAAAGGGGGGCGAAGAGAAAAGGAGGTTACGGTGACAGTTTTATTGTGCCATGGAGGCTATAGAAGAAGCCTGCCTGCCGTTGAGACAGAGCTGTCACAGCATTTGAAAGATGACAGATTTCTGTACAGTGTGGCACCCGTCAACACTAAACTGAATTGCACACTAATGTCTGTCAGACGTTCCACGTGTCACTTAGGCTGCGTTTACACAGTCACCCCAATTCTGATCTTTTGCCCAATTATTAGCAATAGCTCTGATCTGATGGGTCTTAAAGATCAGAATTTGGCTGGCTGTGTAAGCGCAGTCTTAGGGTGAGCAAATACTAAGTCAAATACTAAAGCCTATATGGACATAATTAAATGACCCCCTGCTCATATACATACAGAATACACTGTTCATAGCATAGTATGAGTATAAAGAAATTGGCAAAGGTTTGTTCAAAATCTCACTAGATTATGAAGACTGAGTCACAGGCTACTCATACATGTATGAAGCATTTGTACTGTGTAAATGTAGCTTGGGGCCAAGTTAGCATCTATGATCATAGTGTATGATAGTATTCATATTATCGCCTCTCCATCTCAGACCTTGCTGTAAGTAAACAACATGTACACTGAGTGTACAAAGCATTAGGAACGGATGCTCTTTCCATGACATAGACTGACCAGGTGAATCCAGGTGAAAGCTATGATCCCTTATTGATGTCACCTGTTAAATCCACGTCAATCAGCGTAGATCAGGGGTCTCCCACCTTTTCTAGCTTAAAAAATGTAACATATCACGAGCTACACATTTTTGTGCTTCCCAATTTTTTTTTGCTTGCTCCTCATTCTTCTCTTCTCCTCCCTGCAACTCTTCCCCGGGTCCTTTCTGTCAATATACCTGGTAAAATAATGGTAACTCCAAGGGGGGCCCTATAAAATCTGTGATTTCTTTTACGAATTATGTTTTATCTTCTCCCAAATATGATTCTCAGTTTTATTTTTCCTTGATTTAGATTTGGTTTTTCCCCCTTAAAATTACAATTGTTAATAGAGAAACAACGAAATTGGATGTTCCGAGTCCATATCAATGCTTAAATCACATCAGAAGGAAAACAAATTGGTCTGGAAGAACACTAATGCTATGCTATTGTTTGAGGAGAGTGCACAGTTATGAACTTGAAAATGTATTAATAAACAAATTAGGCAGTCTTGATACAACGTTTTGAACAGAAATGCAATGGTTAATTGGATCAGTCTAAAACTTTGCACATACACTGCAAAATGTAAATTGCGCCTATTTTCCTAAGTCATATATTGGCCTTTCTCTTGTATTCGATGAAAAACAAATGATGATGAAAAAATATATATATAAATATGCATGTTTTTTTCTTTGTATTATCTTTTCCCACATCTAATGTGTTATATTTTACTACATTAATTTCACATTTCCACAAACTTCAGAGTGCTTCCTTTGAAATGGTATCAAGAATATGCATATCCTTGCTTCAGGTCTTGAGCTACAGGCAGTTAGATTTGGGTATGTCATTATAGGCGGAAAAAAAAAAAACGGGTCCGATCCTTAATTAATTGAGAAGGTTTCGGGGAAAGTATTTCTGTCAACCCACAAGGGCACATGTGCATGTACTTTCAGAATTGTTTGGCGAGCTACTCATAGGTGGGCTACGAGCTACTGGTAGCTTATGGGCTACAAGCTACTTGTAGCTTACGGGCTACAAATTACTGGTAGCTTATGGGCTACAAACTACTGGTAGCTCACGGGTTACAAACTACTGGTAGCTTATGGGCTACAAGCTACTGGTAGCTTACGAGCTACGAGCTACTGGTAGCTTACGGGCTATGAGCTACTGGTAGCTTACGGGCTATGAGCTACTGGTAGCTTATGGGCTATGAGCTACTGGTAGCTCGCAATTAACCTGTTGGAAACCCCTGGTGTAAATGAAGGGGAGGAGACGGGTTAAAGAAGGATTTTTAAGCCTTGAGACAATTTAGACATGGATTGTGTACGTGTTCCATTCTGAGAGTAAATGGGTAAAACAAAATATTTAACTGGCTTTGAACGGGGTATGGTAGTAGGTACCAGGCGTACCAGTTTGAGTGTGTCAAGAACTGCAGAGCTGCTGGGTTTTTCACGCTCAACAGTTGTACGTGGGAATTAAGAATGGTCCACCACCCAAAGGACATCCAGCCAACTTGACACAACTGTGGGAAGCATTGGAGTCAACATGGGCCAGCATTCCTGTGGAACACTTTTGACAACTTGTAGTCCATGCCCTGACGAATTGAGGCTGTTCTGACGGCAAAAGGGGTTCAACTCAATATTAGGTGTTCCTAATGTTTTGTACACTCAGTGTAGATGTACATTTGACTTCTTCAATGAGACACTGGTCAAGTAGGTCAGTTCCCATCTCTAATAGTGTCCCAAATGGCACCCTATTCCCTACTTTTGCACTACTTTTGACCAGGGCGCACTTCTTTTGACCAGAGTCCTATGGGCACTGTTAAAAAGTAGTGCACTATATATAGGGAATAGGGTGCCATTTAGGATACAGCCTAGATGTGTGTTTTTAGGAGTGCGTCTGCTCTGGTCTGATGTGGTAGAGACCATTATAATGATTATTTCATAGCTATTATGGTGATGTGTTATACACAGCACATTAAGCCCGTCCAATACCTCAGTAGATTTCATTAGCGCCATGTCACCATGACAAGATAAGTGCCTTGCATTGGGCCAGTAACCGAAAGGTCGCTTGTTCGAATCTCCAGGCAGGCTAGTCAATGTGCCCTTGAGCAAGGCACTTGCTCCTATAAGTCGCTCTGGTTAAGAGCGCCTGTAAAATGACTAAAATGTGAGAGAGTTGCAGGGGGGCAGAGTGACATGTGTGTGTAAGTGAGCGAGGTGGATGGGGTTAAAAGGTGGGAGGTAAGAGACTACCTGAATACCGATGATATTCAAATGTAATTATTCAACACATCATTCCAGTAAATAGCTCTTGACCTGGAGAGTGAATTATGACATTTGAGGTGCCACTCACTCTGAATTGAGTGCATTGTTCAACTGTTTATGGTCAATAAAAATAAATCCGATGCAGAATAGAGCAATCTTATGTAGGTCAACTATATATTCCAGATTGCCTGTTACCATGCCAAGTCAAAGCCACAAGTGAATATGTTCTGTATTATGGATTGCACAGAGCATCCAGACCCATTTCTCTGTGATGATGGAATTGACTTCACTTGTCAGAATATACTAGAAACTTTACGCGCGGTACATTGACCCCATCTTGTGGACACTCCGCGGTCCTGCACAATTTTCGCCTGGCCAGTTTTGCCAGATTTCCAGAGAAGTTGAGTTACACGTCAGAATGGAACCTGTACTGGTGAGTGGACGTGTACTGTGACCTCAACATTTTGTGTGTATCAGCTGATCCCGGATACATGCAGATATGGAACGTGTGGTGGAGATGGCAAATAACGGTGGTGAGCCCGACATAAACTGCTACGTCTGACATTACATATTTTATTGTTCATAAATCCATAACCAGCATTTGTAATTTTTATGCGGCTCGTGTGATTTTCCTGTGCGCGCGCTGGCCCATAATAAACAATGCAACATTTATACTTCAATTTTTTAACTGCGTTGCCTCTTGCATGGGTAGACGTGCCGTGTTGCTTGCACTTGTGCCTGGAATGGCAAAGCGTTTTAGCAACTAGCCTACATCACCAGGCAAATAGGGGGCTTCGGCTGTTGCTTTGACAGTGAAAGTGATAATATCGGCTTTGCATGACAGCTGATCCCCAATCGCCAACAAATAGCCTACAGGTCGTTCCCAGTTAAATTACGTTTATGATTAAATACTTTGCCATGGGTTGTAAAATCATTAGCTTAATCTGTTACAAATCGTTTCGCCCTGTTGCAAAACCGTTTACTTCAAACGGAAACCGCAAACGAGAGTTTCTCTTGGGACAAATTCAAATAGGGTCTCACCCGTTTTTCTTTACGTCGCCTTCTTAAACGGAAACGGTTTCCAAAAGGACCACAACCAAGGTATGTTTCCCAAACAATCACCAATGTGAACCCCTTATATTCAGCCCAGTAGTTTATCTTGCAGCTCCCCATGTTGAACTTCAAGTTATTTCCTTACCATCTGGATTGTCTATTTACTTTCTGAAGTAGCAATTGAGGAGGAACAGTCAGTGAGGCTTGAACCAGTGTTACAGTATAAGTGCATTAGGGGCCCAGACCTCTTGGCAAAGGTCATATCTGAGGATTCTATACCAATAGTCACTTTTTCCGTCCCCCTTCCTCTCCCTAGGTTTCTCCCTCGCCGGTCCCTCCACCACTCCCCGCAAGCGACAGGTGCGATTCTCTGCCCGCCACGACATCCTGCTGCTCCGTGAGGTCATTGCTCAGAACCCGTTCTGTTCCAAGGAGTCGGGTCGTATCTGGGCCCGTGTCGGGGAGATCATCACTGCTGCCCTGCAGGACGAGAGCTTTGAGGTGGACGCCCGGCGTTGCAGGGAGAGGACCATGCTGCTGCTGGACTACTACAAGAAGCAGGACTTCCCCAGCCTACGCAGGTTGGTCAAGACTGGCCAGAAGTTGACATTAGACATGCATATGCTTAATAGGAGGAATGTATTAGAAGCTGATACCCAACCTTGTGTGTCTGTGTCTGTTCATGCTTATGTGCTTGTATGTGTTCAGGTTTGGGACAGAGAGGCTGTATGCCCAGAAAGAAGACCTACTCCATGAGGTGTTGGAGCTGGAGGCAGAGAAGGGTCTTCTGGCCAGCGGAGAGAGTAAGTACCAGGATGAGGAACTCAGGAAACGAGCCTTGGAAGAGCTGGCTAGTCAACCAGAGCAGGACAAACCCATCATTATCTCCACACAAACAGGACAACCCAAAGGTAAGAACCCCATCCAAGTCTGTTAAGATCTGTGAGGTGAGAGAACAACTTTTAGATCTGTGATTATATTCAAATGGAGGAAGGAAATAGGACACACACCTGAAGATATTACTGTTATTATAGCCCTACTGTGACCAAACCAGTGGTTCCCCTGCAATTGCTTAGAATGCCCTGCCCTTGCCCCGCCCAAAAACAGTTGTCTCTGTGCGTGCTGGTACTCAAAGGGACACACAGTGACATGTTTGCTCCTCAGCAAAAATGTTTGAGTGACTACGACCAAAGAAATAACCAAAAAACGTTGACCTTTTGAGACTTTATCCTCCCCATCACCAACTATCTCCCTCTCTATTCTCTCCCCTCCCTGCCCCCTTCAGTCCCCACGACCCCAGAGCCTGAGGAGCAGCAGGAGAACCTGGCGGAGCTCTCGCTAGTCTCTGCAGCGCCCATGGCCAAGCAGCCTTGCCAATGCTGCTGCCAGACCTACTCAGAGATCCTCAGCTTCCTGGAGAAGCGCTCGGAGGCAGAACAACGACTGCGAGAGGAGGAGTTATTGCTGAGGAGGGAGGAGCTAGAGATCCAGAGGAGTAAGATCACTCTGGAGAGAGAGAGGCTGGGGGCAGAGAGGAAGGAGAGGGAGAGGAGGTTCGAGCTAGAGAGCCAGGAAAGACAGGTCATATTGGACCTGCTAAAGGAGAAGGTGCTCAAAGGATGAGATGGTGGCAGGTGAGGAGGGGCTGAAGGAACCCTAGGTGTATGGTGTGGATGTAACAGTATAACTTCTGTCCCCTCACCCCTACCTGGGCTCGAACCAGGGACCCTCTGCACACATCAACAACTGACACCCACGAAGCATCGTTATCCATCGCTCCACAAAAGCCGCGGGCCTTGCAGTGCAAGGGGAACAACTACTCCAGGTCTCAGAGAGAGTGACGTCACCCGATTGAAACGCTATTAGCGCACACCACCACTAACTAGCTAGCAATTCACATCGGTTACATGGACATAACATTAAGACGTTGGGAGGGTGGTACTACCTCTGGATCACACCCTCTGCCCCTTGTTCTACGCAAATGGCCTTAGTGAAGGAATCTGCTGTGACACCCATATATAAGTGGAGATCCATGCCTAGCATTGAGCTAAGCTGAATGACCGCATTCCACAAGGACACTGACAAAAAAATAGGTAGCATATTCTCACACTGTACATACCCACACGTTATCTTATGAAACACATCCTTTGGTGATAGAATAACAAGCTGTTCACCAAGGGTAATTTTTATAGTGAAAAGACAAAATTGCCAGAAATTCTCCCAATGTCAATTAACTCTTTAGTCAATTCTGACTTTGTGGTCATTATTATGAAGCTGTTCCTGCTGAAAATTAAAGAAAGTACTTACATAACCTCCTAATGATTTTGAAACTGTATTTGTTAATTGAGGAAATAGTATAGAAAATGTTCATTAGGCTAGTTAGATTTCTAGGAAATATGACAAAGTTGTGTAACAATTTTTTATTTTATTTGTAATTATATTAAATTATACATGACCTACCGTTCCCTCTGAAATACCACTTTTAAAGTATTTAAAACATAATATGTTACCGACATGTTTCTTCTTCATAATAACTCATTACTTGAGCGTCTCTTTACGTCTTTCTACGTAAGGTTACTCTTTGACCTCGCGCATAATTGAAGTGCTCTGAGTGGTTGAAAATTCGAACAAACCGCCCTCTGTTCCAAAGCAGCAATCACATTGGATTATTATACTGCCAATATGTTAATCGTTGGCTACCCAATGAAATTACTCTTATTTTCTTTGACCTCATTGCTACAAAGTTTACATTAGCTACGCTAGAAGCAACATTGTATACACCTTTTGAGATTACACGAGTCTGCTGTAGTGTACTTTTATTGCAAAATATTTTTCCAGTTGAAGAATTAGGTGGAGCGCGATTTTGGTAGAGTAACCTACAGATCTATGTGCGGATGTGGAAAAACTCAGTTTTGTAGTTTGATAGACCAGTCATACTGCGATCGATAAGTAGACGTGTTTACTTACGCCAGTTATGTGGGTTAGCTACATATAGGCCGGTATTTTTTTGAGATTTTGTAACATTCCTCACTCGACGTATTTCCGTGTTCTTAAGTCCCGCATTTATAAAAGGAGTCGTCGATATTGTCAATGTGAGTAGGCAAAGTACGTGGACTTTTATAAGGCCCTCTAAATCTCGTCTGTCATTCTCGAACGTCAAAGCTTTCCTATAGTCACTCAACAATGAATATCTCAAAAAGTGGGTACCGTGTCTTCTCTGCCAACTCGACCACCGCATGCACCGAGCTTGCCAAGAAGATCACGGAGTAAGTATATGCTGCGCATTCAAATGAATCTCTTGCAACTCTCTCAAATTAAATATTTTCCCCCTCAACAGGATTTGAAAGTAGTCAAAAGACAAATTAGTGGTGGTCTAGCGCAGTGGTTCCCAAACTTTTCCGGGTAACGTAAACTCACTCACTTTTGTACATCGCCTCGGTCTGTACAATTGACCTTATTTTAGCGCCCCAAAAACGTAATACTTCCAGATCAACTGTAATGTCAATACCATTGTAAAGCACAATTTCTCCCCTTTCCAACAGAATCAATTACATGACCCCCACGCTGCCCGTTTCTGCATGATTCAAGAAGGCAATGAGCCCCGTCAAGTCTTTAAAAATGGCGGGTGGGGAAGCGATACTAATGCCTGATAGTGAGGAGATATGTTGTGTGGAAAAATTGCTTTTTTTCACTCGATCTGTCCAACTTATCGGCTCTAAAATATAAATTAAACACTATAAAGAGTTTATATAATGTGTCATTGCTTTATGGGTGCTGTACATTAAGGCATGACACGTCACGGAGGGTCCGTTTGTTTAAACTTTTCTCCAACACTATAGAGCCATTACCATGTCAACCAACGCTTGAATAGAAACTTTGTTCACACCCCATATTTTGAAGTCAACACAGTCGCTAACAGTCCCAAGGATGAGAGAGAATGACCTCGCACCATAACTTTGCTAAGAGACTTCAAGCAAACTGGTCTAACAAACGGCCCATTCCAGGCAAACAGTATTTCAAACATAGGGGCAGTTACAGTTGCTGCCCCATGCCCAGACACTGACCTGTTTTTCCCGATTCCCATGTTTAATATACAAGTGCATCGGTCTGCTGACCCCAAACCGATCTAAATGTAACATTCATTGGTGAGAATATTCATTAAATTACATTCTTTATGGCCTCCCGAGTGGCGCAGGGGTCTAAGTCACTGCATCGCAGTACTAGCTGTGTCACTTGAGATCCTGATTCGAGTCCAGGCTCTGTCGCAGCAGGTCGTGACCGGGACACCCATTGGGCGGTGCACAATTGCCCCAGCGTTGTCTGGTTTAGGGGAGGGTTTGGCCGGTAGGGATGTCCCATCGTGCTCTAGCGACTCCTGTGACAGGTCGGGCACGCTTGCACGCTGACAAGATCGCCAGGTGTACGGTGTTTCCTCCGTCACATTGGTGTGGCTGGCTTCCTGGTTAAGCGGACATTGTGTCAAGAAGCAGTGCAGCATGGTTGTGTTTTGGAGGACGCACGGCTCTCAACCTTCGCCTCTCCCGAGTCCATACCTGGAGTTGCAGTGACAAGACTAACTACCAATTGGATACCATAAAAAAATAAAGGTGAATGTAAGAAGTGCTCATCACTTCAAATGGGCTACGTCATTTTTATTAACAGGAGTTTCGCCATTCTGTGGCTTTAGGCTCATGCGAAGGTGCCTGGAAAGCAGGCTAGCAGGGGAGCCACTGGGGATGCTAAACACCCTTTTGGCCACTCTTGCCAGGCTGGGCAGAGATGCATAGTTTTATTTTTCTATAAGTTGGCCTAAAGATTTTTCAGCAAAATAACCCAATCAAAACGGAAAGTTCCTTGAAGTGGGAATATGCCAGGCCTATTGGGCCAAAATCAATTCTGGCCTATTGTATAGATAATAGAACAACAGTGAACAAAACTTAAGAGATCTGATTGTTAGTTTAGAAATACTTTGTAACAATGACACTAAGTTATCTATCCACCTCATTACTTTCTTTTAGCATGTGCATGTAGTAAGTACACATCATGCTTTCGGAATACTTATCTTTAACCGATTCCACATGGATTCTTTAGTTGTGGACACTACATCCCCACTCTCCCTCTTACTCTTGGTCCTCGTCTTTGTAAGTCATCTTGATTTTGGCACTGTGTTTTATGTTTCTTTCTGAAAATATTTAGCCAATTCATGACCGTAGCTAAAGCAAGGGGCTGTAGCAGCACACAAGTAGGCTACAAATGCATGCTGGGCCGGGCATGCCCTGAGCTTGTGAAGTGAGCACTATTGGAGCGGGCGAGAAGGCCAGCTTTTTGGGAATCTCGCTCCAGCCCCGCTTACTTGCATACTCTGCAACTGATGAGTCCTCTCCTTCAGTGTCGAACTGCATGTAACTGTGTTGACAGTCATTGAGCTACAAGTCATTTTGCATGCTGAGAAATCTCAGGCAATATAATTATTTTTAACCAGTGTTTATTTATCCTAGTCAAACTCGTACTGTGCCCAGCTTCATACGCTGACCAACGCAAGGTAGGCGGGCTGTTCCGGATCTTGCTCAACTGCATGGCACTTTCAGCATTCAAATTCAAAATAGCTTGTGTGATATTATTCACAATCACTGCCTACGGCCAAACCCGGACGACGCTGGGCCAATTGTGCACCGCCCTATGTGACTCCCATAGTGACGCCTCTAGCACTGAGATGCAGTGCCTTAGACCGCCGTGCCACTCGGGAGCCCCATCTATGCGCTGTTAAATGTTTTTACCAGAATGAAAGTAAGGTACTGGGGACAGATTTAAAAAAATAGTTAACTAGGCAAGTCCGTTAACACATTTTTATTTACAATGACTGCCTATCCCTGCCAAACCCTCCCCTGACCCAGATGAAGCTCAGCCAATTGTGCGCTGTTACTGGGACTCCAGATCATGGCCAGTTGTGATACACCCTGGGATCAGGATCCCAAACGGACTCATCTGGCTATAACTGCTGAACAGGCCTTACAATAGATTTTATTTTGAGTGTTTAGGTTCACGATCAGGTTTTGGTAATTTTGCATTAAACAATCATTTTTAGATATACAGGGTAAAGTAGATAATTTCATAATGAGGAGAGCAATCACATGGAGGCCCACTGCATGGCCAAAGCGAGAAGAGAAGATCTCTCTGTTAGATCTCTGTTAGAAACCATTGGATTTTGAGATGGGTGGAATAAAGTTGTGCAGAGTGTACAAAACATTATGAACACCTGCTCTTTCCGTGACCGACTGAACAGGTGAAAGCTATGACAACTTATTGATGTCACTTGTTAAATATACTTCAATCAGTGTAGATAGTGTAGGAGACTGGTTAAAGAAGGATTTAAGTTGATTTTTAAGCCTTGAGACAATTGAGACATGGATTGTGTGTGTGCCATTTAAGAGGGTGAATGGGAAAGACATATTAACAAAACCATTGTTAATGTTTTGTACATTCAGTATATATTCATTGACTCATAATTTGTAAACAATAAATATTGAAACATACCTAGCCCGGTCACTTAATCTGCAAAAAAGTTTACAAGTTTATTAGTGGGTGAGGGTGATTTCAGAACCCTAATCTGATAGGTAATGTACATGCTTAGTCTTCCTTATGGGTAAGCTCCGGTGCCTACATAGTACAGTCGAGGCCAAAAGTTTTGAATGACACATGCATTTACAGTCTGCTGCCTCAGTTTGTATGATGGCAATTTGCATATACTCCAGAATGTTATGAAGAGTAATCAGACAAATTAGCAATTAATTGCAAAGTCCCTCTTTGCAATGCAAATGAACTGAATCCCCAAAAACATTTCCACTGCATTTCAGCCCTGCCACAAAAGGACCAGCTGACATAATGTCAGTGATTCTCTCGTTAACTTCGCTAGGGTAGGGGCCGCATTTGGAATTTTGGATGAAAAGTGTGCCCAAATTAAACTGCCTGTTACTCAGACCCAGAAGATAGGATATGCATATAATTAATAGATTTGGATAGAAAACACTCTTAAGTTTCTGAAACTGTTAAAATAATGTCTGAGTGTAACAGAACTGACATGGCAGGCGAAAACCAGAGGAAAATCCAACCAGGAAGTACTATTATTTTGAAAGGCTGTTTTTCCATTGTAAGCCTAACCACCATACAAAGACTTAGGACCCAGTTCACGAGCTCCGTGTCTTCCTCTACATGTGGCCAGTCTTTAGGCATTGTTTCAGGCTTTTACTCTGATAAATTCGGGAGATACAGCACTTTCAATCAGGGGCCAGTGGAAATTTCCATTCATCAGCCATGTGCCTGATCGGGAATGCGCCTTGTTTCTCCTTTCCTATTGACGAAGCTTTTGTCCGGTTTAAATGTTATTGATTATTTATGACAAAAATAACCGGAGGATTGATTTTTAAACATCGTTTGGCATGTTTCTACTAACTTTTATTGTACTTTAAAAAAAATAAACTTTTCGTCTGGACTTAGTGTCCTGCCCGCGCCTTAAGCATTCGGATTACTGGACAAGATGTGCTAACAAAAAGGAGGTATTTGGTCATAAAGAGGAACTTTATCGAACAAAACTAACATTTATTGTCTAACATGGAGACCTGGGAGTGCCACCAGATGAAGATCATCAAAGGTGATTAGTGATTCATTTTAATGCTATTTCTGACTTTTGTGACACTCTCCTTGGCTGGAAAATGGCTGAATGGGCTTCTGAAGCTTGGTGCAGACCTAACATAATTGCCAAGTGTGCTTACTCCGTAAAGCCTTTTAAAAATCTGACACAGCGGTTTCATTAAGGAGAAGTTTATCTTTATTCGTATGTTTAAAACTTTGATGTGGCTCTCTGCACTTTCACCGGATGTTTGAGATGATGCATTTCTGACCATAATGCGCCAATGTCAACTGAGATTTATCGAACAAAACATACATGTATTGTGTAACATGAAGTGATTCATTTCCTCTATTTCTGCTTTTTGTGACTCCTTTCTTTGGCTGGAAAAATGGCTGTATGGTTTTCTGTGACTAGGTGCTGACCTAACATAATCGCACGGTGTGCTTTCGCAGTAAAGCCTTTTTGAAATCGACATTGTGGTTTGATTTACAAGAAGTTTATCTTAAATGGTGGATAATACTTGTATGTTTGAGGAATTTTAATTATGTGATATCTGTTTTGAATTTGGCGCCCTGCAATTTCACTGGCTGTTGTCGAGGTGGGACACTAGCGTTTGTTGCGTTCGTATTGTGTTTATTTAATCACAGCCATCGCAGCCATAAAGGGAACATTGCTCACCAGCAGGCCTGGAATTTTGTGATTTTACAGGCAAGGCCATTTGGCCTTCAAGAGGTGCCCAATCTGTGAAAGCAGCAAGGACATCTGCTCGGGCACTAAGGCCACGAATCAAAATATAACATTTTAATAGCCAATTTGAAAACCTAAACACTGCTATTCTGTTCAGAAAAACGTGTCTGTAAATGTACATAAATAATTTCCCTGCATGTGAAAGTGTAGGTGATAGCCTATGCGTATTGGCTACAGTCTTCATGTCCAGACCGATGCAGACAGGAGGGAGTACCAGAAAATGTAGCCACACTTTAATGACTTAATTACGTATATATGTCACCAACCACCTCCTTTTCAGTCAAAAAATGGTCCCTGAATATTTTGGTCCACCAACTGGAGTGCTCTTCTTTGTCTACTCCGAATCAGCATCGTTCACACCCTCTTAAGCCTTAGCCCCACCAATCTCTTATCCTTAAAGACACATGTGAGGCCATGAGCCAAACAGAATGAGTAAGGTAGTGTAGTTCACATGTTCATGAAATACAATAATGGCCATAGTCACGCCCAAACACACCTGACAAACTTGATGGGTCATGTATTCATCTCGCAGTGGAGTCTTGTTTAGACAATCTGCAGATATTCCACCGGGCATTCCACTTATTAAAAAGTCAACTTCTTCCGTGACAACAACACTGTTGATTGCTGTTTCTTCTCCACCACTGTCATCAGAAGACTCTACAATGTCTGGTTCAGTGAAAATGTTTTTGCCCAAGTCAGGAATTTCCTCATCTGATTATTCACAACTTCTTCCCTACTGAGCTTTGTTGATGGCGCCTGCTAAATTCAGGGCAGAAATGCTGTTGAGAGCAGTAGCAACACTTTTGCAGTTCTCCATGGCTACTATATCTTTCAAAAAGCTGAAGTAGCAAGGATTATCTACACATACTGAGTAGCTCATGTTATAGACAGAAGCATGCTACATGGTAGACCAATCCAAACTCCGCTCTCAGCATGTCCAGCCCATTCATTATCTCAGTCAATCATTGCTAGCGGGAAGGTTAAACCAATTGGGCTAAACCAATTGGGCTCATAATTTAACAATTGTATTTATAGATGGCATACACATTTCTTATTGAGGCACATGGAAGTTCATATTCCAGAAAACATTTCTGCCCAAAAATGTTGATTCAAAAAAATGTATATATGCCTTTCCTGTGAAGTAGTGACGTGCGACATACACGGGTCATAGATACATACGCTAAACTACAGTCATTCTTGACAAATATGATGTAGGATAATTAATATTAACGTCTAAAGGCTAGATTCTGTCATTACTTGAGGCACTGTTCGGAAAGGCCAGTGCCTGTTGCCCATTGCAACATCACCCACCTTGCAATCTGAGCAGAGGCAGGGAACGTTTTACAACGTTTTACAATTATATTTATTTTGAAATTATAAAAAATGTCATCCCCAATTTTGTGCTATCCAATTTGCGATCTTGTCTCATTGCTTTTTAAAAACATACTCTGGTTGTATTAATTTGATATTCTTTGTCCAACAACTGTCCCAGTCTATTTGGAATATTTATTTCTCGCACCGAATGACAAGCCATCCAATGGAATAGGTCGACTTTTGTAATGTGAGAATAGTAGATTGACACAGGTTCGTGCTTTTGGTGTTTTACTCAACTTGTTAGCTGACGGTTCTTCTAACATGCGGACGGTTCTTCTAACATCTTCAATACGCACCTCGGAATTCGATAAGGAAGACGTGCACTGTTGCATCCCCGATGTGTCTGTCTTCACTAGTAGCCTACTTCAGAGCTGCTATTTCTGTGAGAAGGATACAATCACGTGATGGGCGTTGGCTAATAAGAATTGAGATATGAGAGCCGCGAGCCGCGCTTCGGAGCACTTTGGCCACAATGCATTCATGTTTTTAGGGGGTGTTATGGCCACACAAGGGCCATCAATGCCGGCGGGAAATTTTAGGCCTGATCAGCAGGGCTCTAAATGAACATTTTGCTGTTAGGAGCACTACAAAAAGTAAGACGCGCCTCATAAAATTTTAAGAGCACCAGAATAAAATAAATATTGAGATACAGCTTATATTGGGCCTATATGAATTCTAGGTAGAGTTGAAGTCGGAAGTTTACATACACTTAGGTTGGAGTCATTAAAACACATTTTTCAACCACTCCACAAATTTCTTGTTAACAAACTAGTTTTGGCAAGTCTGTTAGGACATCTACCTTGTGCATGACCATTTTTTCCAACAATTGTTTACAGACCGATTATATCAGTTATAATTCACTGTATCACAATTCCAGTGGGTCAGAAGTTTACATACACTAAGTTGACTGTGCCTTGAAAAACGGCTTGGAAATTCCAGAAAATGATGTCATGGCTTTAGAAGCTTCTGATAGGCTAATTGACATCATTTGAGTCAATTGGAGGTGTACCAATCTTCAAGCTCAGTTCCTCTGCTTGGCATCATGGTAAAATCAAAAATCAGCCAAGACCTCAGGAAAAAAAATTGGAGACCTCCAAGTCTCGTTCATCCTTGAGCAACTTACAAATGCCTGAATGTACCACGTTCATCTGTACAAACAATAGTACACCAATTCTAAACACCATGGGACCACACAGCCGTCATAACGCTCAGGAAGGAG